>NW_026061937.1:1200000-1500000 GCF_023897955.1 Schistocerca gregaria
AAGTAGTAAAATTGAAATTTTAGGTATCGATTATTGACTTTTTACCCTTCTTTGGTGCCTTGGACATGAGCTAGGAACTTAAGATTTTGCATCAAAGGAGCACTAGCAGCCCCGTTGCGCGGGAGAATGTGAAAAGTGTTCTTATGTAGTAAAATCCCTGAGAAATCCGTCCGTTTTCGTCATTTGTTATCGACTCAACTTAAAGCCAGATCGTCACATTGGCCGCTCTTCTTTCTGAAACGGTTGTACTTATCGTCTGCAAAGCAATGTCGCATGCTGCGGTATGCGGAGACGCTAAAAGCACCATAGTAGAAGACAGATGAAGCATCTACGTTGATGTAATAGCCAGTAAGAAGTAGTACAATTCAAGTTTTAGGTATCCATTCTTGACTTTTTACCCTTCTTTGGTGCCTGGGACATGAGCTAGGACCTTACGATTCTGCATGAAAGGAGGACTAGCAGCCGAGTTGCACGGGAGAATGTGAAAAGTGTTCATATGTAGTAAAAACATGAGAAATCCGTCCGTTTTCGTCATTTGTTATCGAATCGACTTAAAGCCCGATCGTCACATTGGCCGCTCTTCTCTCTAAAATGGTTGTACTTATCGTCTGAAAAGCTATGTCGCGTGCTGCAGTATGCGAAGACACCAAAAGCACCATAGTAGAACACAGATGAAGCTTCTAAGTTGATGTAATTGCCAGTAAGAAGTAGTTCAATTCAAGTTTCAGGTATCGATTATTGACTTTTTAGCTGGCTTTGGTGCCTTCGATATGAGCTAGGACCTTAAGGTTCTGCATGAAAGGAGGACTAGGAGCCGAGTTGCACGGGAGAATGTGAAAAGTGTTCATATGTAGAAAAAACCTGAGAAATCCGTCTGTTTTCGTCGTTTGTTATCGAATCGACTTAAAGCCAGATCGTCACATTGGCCGCTCTTCTCTCTGAAACGGTTGTACTTATTGTCTGCAAAGCTATGTCGCGTGCTGTGGTATGCGGAGACACTATAAGCACCATAGTAGAACACAGATGAAGCTTCTAAGTTGATGTAATACCCAGTAAGAAGTAGTACAATTCAAGTTTTACGTATCGATTATTGCCTTTTTACCTTCTTTGGTGCCTTCGACATGAACTAGGAACTTAGGATTTTGCATCAAAGGAGGAATAGCAGCTGCGTTGCACGGGAGAATGTGAAAAGTTTTCATATGTAGTAAAAACCTGAGAAATCTGTCCGTTTTCGTCATTTGTTATCGAATCGACTTAAAGCCAGATCGTCACATTGGCCGCTCTTCTCTCTGAAATGGTTGTATTTTTCGTCTGCAAAGCTATGTCGCGTGCTGCGGTATGCGGAGACACTAAAAGCACCATAGTAGAACACAGATGAAGCTTCTAAATTGATGTAATAGCCAGTAAGAAGTAATACAATTCAAGTTTTAGGTATCCATTATTGACTTTTTACCCTTCTTTGTTGCCTTATACATGAGCTAGGAACTTAAGATTTTGCATCAAAGGAGGAATAGCAGCCGCGTTGCACGGGAGAATGTGAAAAGTTTTCATATGTAGTAAAAACCTGAGAAATCTGTCCGTTTTCGTCATTTGTTATCGAATCGACTTAAAGCCAGATCGTCACATTGGCCGCTCTTCTCTCAGAAACGGTTGTACTTATCGTCTGCAAAGCTATGTCGCGTGCTCCGTTATGCGGAAACACTAAAAGCACCATAGTAGAACACAGATGAAGCTTCTAAGTTGATGTAATAGCGAGTAAGAAGTAGTACAGTTCAAGTTTTAGGTATCGATTATTGACTTTTTAGATGGCTTTGGTGCCTTGGACATGAGCTAGGAACTTATGATTTTGCATGAAAGGAGGATTAGCAGCCGCGTTACACTTGAGAATGTGAAAAGTTTTCATAAGTAGTAAAAACATGAGAAAATCTGTCCGTTTTCGTCATTTGTTATCGAATCGACTTAAAGCCAGATCGTCACATTGGCCACTCTTCTCTCTGAAACGGTTGTACTTGTCGTCTGCAAAGCTATATCGCGTGCTGCGGTATGAGGAGACACTAAAAGCACCATAGTAGAACACAGATGAAGCTTCTAAGTTGATGTAATAGCCAGTAAGTAGTAGTACTATTCAAGTTTTAGGTATCGATTATTGACTTTTTCCCTTCTTTGGTGCCTTGGACATGAGCTAGGAACTTATGATTTTGCATGAAAGGAGGAGTAGCAGCCGCGTTGCACGGGAGAATGTGAAAAGTGTTCATATGTAGCAAAAACCTGAGAAATCCGTCCGTTTTAGTTATTTGTTATCGAATCGACTAAAAGCCAGATCGTCACACTGGCCGCACTTCTGTCTGAAACGGTTACATTTATCGTCAGCAAAGCTATGTCGCGTGCTGCAGTATGCGGAGACACTAAAAGCACCATAGTAGAACACAGATGAAGCTTCTAAGTTGATGTAATTGCCAGTAAGAAGTAGTAAAATTGAAATTTTAGGTATCGATTATTGACTTTTTACCCTTCTTTGGTGCCTTGGACATGAGCTAGGAACTTAAGATTTTGCATCAAAGGAGCACTAGCAGCCCCGTTGCACGGGAGAATGTGAAAAGTGTTCTTATGTAGTAAAATCCCTGAGAAATCCGTCCGTTTTCGTCATTTGTTATCGACTCAACTTAAAGCCAGATCGTCACATTGGCCGCTCTTCTTTCTGAAACGGTTGTACTTATCGTCTGCAAAGCAATGTCGCATGCTGCGGTATGCGGAGACGCTAAAAGCACCATAGTAGAAGACAGATGAAGCATCTACGTTGATGTAATAGCCAGTAAGAAGTAGTACAATTCAAGTTTTAGGTATCCATTCTTGACTTTTTACCCTTCTTTGGTGCCTGGGACATGAGCTAGGAACTTAAGGTTTTGCATGAAAGGGGGACCAGCAGCCGCGTTGCACGGGAGAATGTGAAACGTTTTCATAAGTAGTGAAAACATGAGAAATCTGTCCGTTTTCGTCATTTGTTATCGAATCGACTTAAAGCCAGATCGTCACATTGGCCGCTCTTCTCTCTGAAACGGTTGTACTTGTCGTCTGCAAAGCTATATCGCGTGCTGCGGTATGCGGAGACACTAAAAGCACCATAGTAGAACACAGATGAAGCTTCTAAGTTGATGTAATAGCCAGTAAGAAGTAGTACAATTCAAGTTTTAGGTATCCATTCTTGTCTTTTTACCCTTCTTTGGTGCCTTGGACATGAGCTAGGAACTTATGATCTGGCATGAAAGGAGGAGTAGCAGCCGCGTTGCACGGGAGAATGTGAAAAGTGTTCACATGTAGCAAAAACCTGAGAAATCCGTACGTTTTCGTTATTTGTTATCGAATCGACTAAAAGCCAGATCGTCACACTGGCCGCACTTCTGTCTGAAACGGTTACATTTATCGTCTGCAAAGCTATGTCGCGTGCTGCAGTATGCGGAGACACTAAAAGCACCATAGTAGAACACAGATGAATCTTCTAAGTTGATGTAATAGCCAGTAAGAAGTAGTAAAATTCAAGTTTTAGGTATCGATTATTGACTTCTTACCCTTCTTTGGTGCCTTGGACATGAGCTAGGAACTTAAGATTTTGCATGAAAGGAGGACTAGCAGCCGCGTTGCAAGGGAGAATATGAAAAGTGTTCATATGTAGTAAAATCCCTGAGAAATCCGTCCGTTTTCGTCATTTGTTATCGACTCGACTTAAAGCCAGATCGTCACATTGGCCGCTCTTCTCTCTGAAACGGTTGTACTTATCGTCTGCAAAGCTATGTCGCGTGCTGCGTTATGCGGAAACACTAAAAGCACCATAGTAGAACACAGATGAAGCTTCTAAGTTGATGTAATAGCCAGTAAGAAGTAGTACAGTTCAAGTTATAGGTATCGATTATTGACTTTTTAGATGGCTTTGGTGCCTTGGACATGAGCTAGGAACTTATGATTTTGCATGAAAGGAGGATTAGCAGCCGCGTTGCATTTGAGAATGTGAAAAGTTTTCATAAGTAGTAAAAACATGATAAATCTGTCCGTTTCGGCATTTGTTATCGAATCGACTTAGAGCCAGATCGTCACATTGGCCGCTCTTCTCTCTGAAACGGTTGTAGTTGTCGTCTGCAAAGCTATATCGCGTGCTGCGGTATGAGGAGACACTAAAAGCACCATAGTAGAACACAGATGAAGCTTCTAAGTTCATGTAATAGCCAGTGAGTAGTAGTACTATTCAAGTTTTAGGTATCGATTATTGACTTTTTACCCTTCTTTGGTGCCTTGGACATGAGCTAGGAACTTATGATTTTGCATGAAAGGAGGAGTAGCAGCCGCGTTGCACTGGAGAATGTGAAAAGTGTTCATATGTAGCAAAAACCTGAGAAATCCGTCCGTTTTAGTTATTTGTTATCGAATCGACTTAAAGCCAGATCGTCACACTGGCCGCACTTCTGTCTGAAACGGTTACATTTATCGTCTGCAAAGCTATGTCGCGTGCTGCGGTATGCGGAGACACTAAAAGCACGATAGTAGAACACAGATGAAGCTTCTAAGTTGATGTAATAGCCAGTAAGAAGTAGTAAAATTGAAGTTTTAGGTATCGATTATTGACTTTTTACCCTTCTTTGGTGCCTTGGACATGAGCTAGGAACTTACGATTTTGCATCAAAGGAGGACTAGCAGCCCCGTTGCACGGGAGATTGTGAAAAGTGTTCATATGTAGTAAAATCCCTGAGAAATCCGTCCGTTTTCGTCATTTGTCATCGACTCGACTTAAAGCCAGATCGTCACATTGGCCGCTTTTCTGTCTGAAACGGTTACATTTATCGTCTGCAAAGCTATGTCGCGTGCTGCGGTATGAGGAGACACTAAAAGCACCATAGTAGACCACAGATGAAGCTTCTAAGTTGATGTAATAGCCAGTAAGAAGTAGTAAAATTCAAGTTTTAGGTATCGATTATTGACTTTTTACCCTTCTTTGGTACCTTGGACATGAGCTAGGAACTTAAGATTTTGCATGAAAGTGGGACTAGCAGCCGCGTTGCACGGGAGAATGTGCAAAGTGGTCATATGTAGTAAAAACCTGAGAAATCAGCCCGTTTTCGTCGTTTGTTATCGAATCGACTTGAAGCCAGATCGTCACATTGGCCGCTCTTCTCTCTGAAAGGGGTGTACTTATTGTCTGCAAAGCTATGTCGCGTGCTGTGGTATGCGGAGACACTATAAGCACCATAGTAGAACACAGTTGAAGCTTCTAAGCTGATGTAATACCCAGTAAGAAGTAGTACAATTCAAGTTTTACGTGTCGATTATTGATTTTTTACCCTTCTTTGGTGCCTTGGACATGAGCTAGGAACTTAAGATTTTGCATCAATCGTGGACTAACAGCCGTGTTGCACGGGAGAATGTGAAAAATATTCATATGTAGTAAGAACCTGAGAAATCGGTCCGTTTTCGTCATTTGTTATCGAATCGACTTAAAGCCAGATCGTCACATTGGCCGCTCTTCTCTCTAAAATGGTTGTACGTATCGTGTGCAAAGCTAAGTCGCTTGCTGCGGTATGTGGAGACACTAAAAGCACCATAGTAAATCACAGATGAAGCTTCTAAGTTGATGTAATAGCCAGTAAGAAGTAAAAAAATTCAAGCTTTAGGTATCGATTATTGACTTTTTACCCTTCTTTGGTGCCTTGGACATGAGCTAGGAACTTATGATTTTGCATGAAAGGAGGAGTAGCAGCCGCGTTGCACGGGAGAATGTGAAAAGCGTTCGTATGTAGTAAAAACCTGAGAAATCCGTCCGTTTTCATCATTTGTTATCGAATCGACTTAAAGCCAGATCGTCACACTCACCGCACTTCTGTCTGAAACGGTTGCATTTATCGTCTGCAAAGCTATGTCGCGTGATGCGGTTTGCGGAGACACTAGATGCACCATAGTAGAACACAGATGAAGTTTCTAAGTTGATGTAATAGCCAGTAAGAAGTAGAAAAATTCAAGCTTTGGGTATCGATTATTGACTTTTTACCCTTCTTTGGTGCCTTGGACATGAGCTAGGAACTTAAGAATTTGCATCAAAGGAGGACTAGCAGCCCCGTTGCACGGGAGAATGTGAAAAGTTTTCATATGTAGTAAAAACCTGAGAAATCGGTCCGTTTTCGTCATTTGTTATCGAATCGACTTAAAGCCAGATCGTCACATTGGCCGCTCTTCTCTCTAAAATGGTTGTACGTATCGTGTGCAAAGCTATGTCGCTTGCTGCGGTATGCGGAGACACTAGATGCACCATAGTAGAACACAGATGAAGTTTCTAAGTTGATGTAATAGCCAGTAAGAAGTAGAAAAATTCAAGCTTTGGGTATCGATTATTGACTTTTTACCCTTCTTTGGTGCCTTGGACATGAGCTAGGAACTTATGATTTTGCATGAAAGGAGGATTAGAAGCCGCGTTGCATTTGAGAATGTGAAAAGTTTTCATAAGTAGTAAAAACATGATAAATCTGTCCGTTTCGGCATTTGTTATCGAATCGACTTAAAGCCAGATCGTCACATTGGCCGCTCTTCTCTCTGAAACGGTTGTAGTTGTCGTCTGCAAAGCTATATCGCGTGCTGCGGTATGAGGAGACACTAAAAGCACCATAGTAGAACACAGATGAAGCTTCTAAGTTGATGTAATAGCCAGTGAGTAGTAGTACTATTCAAGTTTTAGGTATCGATTATTGACTTTTTACCCTTCTTTGGTGCCTTGGACATGAGCTAGGAACTTATGATTTTGCATGAAAGGAGGAGTAGCAGCCGCGTTGCACTGGAGAATGTGAAAAGTGTTCATATGTAGCAAAAACCTGAGAAATCCGTCCGTTTTAGTTATTTGTTATCGAATCGACTTAAAGCCAGATCGTCACACTGGCCGCACTTCTGTCTGAAACGGTTACATTTATCGTCTGCAAAGCTATGTCGCGTGCTGCGGTATGCGGAGACACTAAAACCACGATAATAGAACACAGATGAAGCTTCTAAGTTGATGTAATAGCCAGTAAGAAGTAGTAAAATTGAAGTTTTAGGTATCGATTATTGACTTTTTACCCTTCTTTGGTGCCTTGGACATGAGCTAGGAAATTACGATTTTGCATCAAAGGAGGACTAGCAGCCCCGTTGCACGGGAGATTGTGAAAAGTGTTCATATGTAGTAAAATCCCTGAGAAATCCGTCCGTTTTCGTCATTTGTCATCGACTCGACTTAAAGCCAGATCTTCACATTGGCCGCTTTTCTGTCTGAAACGGTTACATTTATCGTCTGCAAAGCTATGTCGCGTGCTGCGGTATGAGGAGACACTAAAAGCACCATAGTAGACCACAGATGAAGCTTCTAAGTTGATGTAATAGCCAGTAAGAAGTAGTAAAATTCAAGTTTTAGGTATCGATTATTGACTTCTTACCCTTCATTGGTGCCTTGGACATGAGCTAGGAACTTAAGATTTTGCATGAAAGGAGGACTAGCAGCCGCGTTGCAAGGGAGAATATGAAAAGTGTTCATATGTAGTAAAATCCCTGAGAAATCCGTCCGTTTTCGTCATTTGTTATCGACTCGACTTAAAGCCAGATCGTCACATTGGCCGCTCTTCTCTCTGAAACGGTTGTACTTATCGTCTGCAAAGCAATGTTGCATGCTGCGGTATGCGGAGACGCTAAAAGCACCATAGTAGAACACAGATGAAGCTTCTAAGTTGATGTAATAGCCAGTAAGAAGTAGTACAGTTCAAGTTTTAGGTATCGATTATTGACTTTTTAGCTATCTTTGGTGCCTTGGACATGATCTAGGACCTTAAGGATTTGCATGAAAGGATGACTAGCAGCCGCGGTGCACGGGAGAATGTGAAAAGTTTTCATAAGTATTAAAAACCTGAGAAATCTGTCCGTTTTGGTCATTTGTTATCAAATCGACTTGAAGCCAGATCATCACACTGACCGCACTTCTGTCGGAAACGGTTGCATTTATCGTCTGCAAAGCTATGTCGCGTGCTGCGGTATGCGGAGACACTAAAAGCACCATAGTAGAACACAGATGAAGTTTCTAAGTTGATGTAATAGGCAGTAAGAAGTAGAAAAATTCAAGCTTTAGGTATAGATTATTGACTTTTTACCCTTCTTTGGTGCCTTCGACATGAGCTACGAACTTAAGACTTTGCATCAAAGGAGGACTAGCAGCCCCGTTGCACGGGAGAATGTGAAAAGCGTTCGTATGTAGTAAAATCCTGAGAAATCCGTCCGTTTTCGTCATTTGTTATCGAATCGACTTAAAGCCAGATCGTCACATTGGCCGCTCTTTTCTCTGAAATGGTTGCATTTTTCGTCTGCAAAGCTATGTCGCGTGCTGCGGTATGCGGAGACACTAAAAACACCATAGTAGAACACAGCCGAAGCTTCTAAATTGATGTAGAAGCCAGTAAGAAGTAGTACAATTCATGTTTTAGGTATCCATTATTGACTTTCTACCCGTCTTTGTTGCCTTATACATGAGCTAGGAACGTAAGGTTTTGCATGAAAGGAGGATTAGCAGCCGCGTTGCACGGGAGAATGTGAAAAGTTTTCATAAGTAGTTAAAACCTGAGAAATCCGTCCGTTTTCGTCATTTGTTATCGAATCGACTTAAAGCCAGATCGTCACATTGACCACTCTTCTCTCTGAAACGGTTGTACTTGTCGTCTGCAAAGCTATGTCGCGTGCTGTGGTATGCGGAGACACTAAAAGCACCATAGTAGAACACAGATGAAGCTTCTAAGTTGATGTAATAGCCAGTAAGAAGTAGTACAATTCAAGTTTTAGGTATCGATTATTGACTTTTTACCCTTCTTTGATGCCTTGGACATGAGCCAAGAACTTATGATTTTGCATGAAAGGAGGACTAGCATCGGCTTTGCACGGGAGAATGTGAAAAGTGTTCATATGTAGCAAAAACCTGAGAAATCCGTCCGTTTTCCTTATTTGTAATCGAATCGACTTAAAGCGAGATCGTCACACTGGCCGCACTTCTGTCTGAAACAGTTACGTTTATCGTCTGCAAAGCTATGTCGCGTGCTGCGGTATGCGGAGACACTAAAAGCACCATAGTAGAACACAGATGAAGCTTCTAAGTTGATGTAATAGCCAGTAAGAAGTAGTTCAATTCAAGTTTCAGGTATCGATTATTGACTTTTTAGCTGGCTTTGGTGCCTTCGACATGAGCTAGGACCTTAAGGTTCTGCATGAAAGGAGGACTAGGAGCCGAGTTGCACGGGAGAATGTGAAAAGTGTTCATATGTAGAAAAAACCTGAGAAATCCGTCTGTTTTCGTCGTTTGTTATCGAATCGACTTAAAGCCAGATCGTCACATTGGCCGCTCTTCTCTCTGAAACGGTTGTACTTATTGTCTGCAAAGCTATGTCGCGTGCTGTGGTATGCGGAGACACTATAAGCACCATAGTAGAACACAGATGAAGCTTCTAAGTTGATGTAATAGCCAGTAAGAAGTAGTACAGTTCAAGTTTTAAGTATCGATTATTGACTTTTTAGATGGCTTTGGTGCCTTGGACTTGAGCTAGGACCTTATGATTTTGCATGAAAGGAGGACTAGCAGCCGCGTTGCACGGCAGAATGTGGAAAGTGTTCATATGTAGCAAAAACCTGAGAAATCCGTCCGTTTTCGTCATTTGTTATCGAATCGACTCAATGCCAGATCGTCACACTGGCCGCTCTTCTCTCTGAAACGGTTACATTTATCGTCTGCAAAGCTATGTCGCGTGCTGCGGTATGCGGAGACACTAAAAGCATCATAGTAGAACACAGATGAAGTTTCTAAGTTGATGTAATAGCCAGTAAGAAGTAGAAAAATTCAAGCTTTAGGTATCGATTATTGACTTTTTACCCTTCTTTGGTGCCTTCGACATGAGCTAGGAACTTAAGATTTTGCATCAAAGGAGGACTAGCAGCCCCGTTGCACGGGAGAATGTGAAAAGCGTTCGTATGTAGTAAAAACCTGAGAAATCCGTCCGTTTTCGTCATTTGTTATCGAATCGACTTAAAGCCAGATCGTCACACTCACCGCACTTCTGTCTGAAACGGTTGCATTTATCGTCTGCAAAGCTATGTCGCGTGATGCGGTATGCGGAGACACTAAAAGCACCATAGTAGAACACAGATGAAGTTTCTAAGTTAATGTAATAGCCAGTAAGAAGTAGTACAATTCAAGTTTTAGGTATAGGTTATTGACTTTTTACCCTTCTTTGGTGCCTTGGACTTGAGCTAGGAACTTATGATATTGCATGAAAGGAGGACTAGCAGCCGCGTTGCACGGGAGAATGTGAAAAGCGTTCATATGTAGTAAAAACGTGTCAAATCCGTCCGTTTTCCTTATTTGTTATCGAATCGACTTATAGCCAGATCGTCACACTGGCCGCACTTCTGTCTGAAACGGTTACGTTTATCGTCTGCAGAGATATGTCGCGTGCTGCGGTATGCGGAGACACTAAAAGCACCATAGTAGAACACAGATGAAGCTTCTAAGTTGATGTAATAGCCAGTAAGAAGTAGCAAAATTCAAGTTTTAGGTATCGATTATTGACTTTTTACCCTTCTTTGGTCCCTTGGACATGAGCTAGGAACTTAAGATTTTGCATCAAAGGAGGACTAGCAGCCCCGTTGCACGGGAGAATGTGAAAAGTTTTCATATGTAGTAAAAACCTGAGAAATCTGTCCGCTTTCGTCATTTATTATCGAATCGACTTAAAGCCAGATCGTCACATTGGCCGCTCTTCTGTCTGAAACGGTTACATTTGTTGTCTGCAAAGCTATGTCGCGTGCTGCGGTATGCGGAGACACTAAAAGCACCATAGTAGAAAACAGATGAAGCTTCTAAGTTGATTTATAGCCAGTAAGAAGTAGTACAATTCAAGTTTTAGGTATCGATTATTGACTTTTTACCCTTCTTTGCTGTCTTGGACATGAGCTAGGACCTTAAGATTCTGCATGAAAGGAGGACTAGCAGCCGAGTTGCACGGGAGAATGTGAAAAGTGTTCATATGTAGTAAAAACCTGAGAAATCCGTCCGATTTCGTCATTTGTTATCGAATCGACTTAAAGCCCGATCGTCACATTTGCCGCTCTTCTCTCTAAAATGGTTGTACTTATCGTCTGAAAAGCTATGTCGCGTGCTGCAGTATGCGAAGACACCAAAAGCACCATAGTAGAACACAGATGAAGCTTCTAAGTTGATGTAATTGCCAGTAAGAAGTAGTTCAATTCAAGTTTCAGGTATCGATTATTGACTTTTTAGCTGGCTTTGGTGCCTTCGACATGAGCTAGGACCTTAAGGTTCTGCATGAAAGGAGGACTAGGAGCCGATTTGCACGGGAGAATGTGAAAAGTGTTCATATGTAGAAAAAACCTGAGAAATCCGTCTGTTTTCGTCGTTTGTTATCGAATCGACTTAAAGCCAGATCGTCACATTGGCCGCTCTTCTCTCTGAAACGGTTGTACTTATTGTCTGCAAAGCTATGTCGCGTGCTGTGGTATGCGGAGACACTATAAGCACCATAGTAGAACACAGATGAAGCTTCTAAGTTGATGTAATACCCAGTAAGAAGTAGTACAATTCAAGTTTTACGTATCGATTATTGCCTTTTTACCTTCTTTGGTGCCTTGGACATGAGCTACGAACTTAAGATTTTGCATCTAACGAGGACTAACTGCCGCGTTGCACGGGAGAATGTGAAAAATTTTCATATGTAGTAAGAACCTGAGAAATCTGTCCGTTTTCGTCATTTGTTATCGAATCGACTTAAAGCCAGATCGTCACATTGGCCGCTCTTCTCTCTGAAACGGTTGTACTTATCGTCTGCAAGGCTATGTCGCGTGCTGCGTTATGCGGAAACACTAAAAGCACCATAGTAGAACACAGATGAAGCTTCTAAGTTGATGTAATAGCCAGTAAGAAGTAGCAAAATTCAAGTTTTAGGTATCGATTATTGACTTTTTACCCTTCTTTGGTGCCTTGGACATGAGCTAGGAACTTAAGATTTTGCATCAAAGGAGGACTAGCAGCCCCGTTGCACGGGAGAATGTGATAAGTTTTCATATGTAGTAAAAACCTGAGAAATCTGTCCGCTTTCGTCATTTGTTATCGAACCGACTTAAAGCCAGATCGTCACATTGGCCGCTCTTCTGTCTGAAACGGTTACATTTATTGTCTGCAAAGCTATGTCGCGTGCTGCAGTATGCGGAGACACTAAAAGCACCATAGTAGAACACAGATGAAGCTTCTAAGTTGATGTATAGCCAGTAAGAAGTAGTACAATTCAAGTTTTAGGTATCGATTATTGACTTTTTACCCTTCTTTGCTGTCTTGGACATGAGCTAGGACCTTACGATTCTGCATGAAAGGAGGACTAGCAGCCGAGTTGCACGGAAGAATGTGAAAAGTGTTCATATGTAGTAAAAACCTGAGAAATCCGTCCGTTTTCGTCATTTGTTATCGAATCGACTTAAAGCCCGATCGTCACATTGGCCGCTCTTCTCTCTAAAATGGTTGTACCTATCGTCTGAAAAGCTATGTCGCGTGCTGCAGTATGCGAAGACCCCAAAAGCACCATAGTAGAACACAGATGAAGCTTCTAATTTGATGTAATTGCCAGTAAGAAGTAGTTCAATTCAAGTTTCAGGTATCGATTATTGACTTTTTAGCTGGCTTTGGTGCCTTCGACATGAGCTAGGACCTTAAGGTTCTGCATGAAAGGATTACTAGGAGCCGAGTTGCACGGGAGAATGTGAAAAGTGTTCATATGTAGAAAAAACCTGAGAAATCCGTCCGTTTTCGTCATGTGTTATCGAATCGACTTAATGCCAGATCGTCACACTGGCCGCTCTTCTCTCTAAAATGGTTGTACGTATCGTGTGCAAAGCTAAGTCGCTTGCTGCGGTATGTGGAGACACTAAAAGCACTATAGTAAATCACAGATGAAGCTTCTAAGTTGATGTAATAGCCAGTAAGAAGTAAAAAAATTCAAGCTTTAGGTATCGATTATTGACTTTTTACCCTTCTTTGGTGCCTTGGACATGAGCTAGGAACTTATGATTTTGCATGAAAGGAGGAGTAGCAGCCGCGTTGCACGGGAGAATGTGAAAAGCGTTCGTATGTAGTAAAAACCTGAGAAATCCGTCCGTTTTCATCATTTGTTATCGAATCGACTTAAAGCCAGATCGTCACACTCACCGCACTTCTGGCTGAAACGGTTGCATTTATCGTCTGCAAAGCTATGTCGCGTGATGCGGTTTGCGGAGACACTAGATTCACCATAGTAGAACACAGATGAAGTTTCTAAGTTGATGTAATAGCCAGTAAGAAGTAGAAAAATTCAAGCTTTGGGTATCGATTATTGATTTTTTACCCTTCTTTGGTGCCTTGGACATGAGCTAGGAACTTAAGAATTTGCATCAAAGGAGGACTAGCAGCCCCGTTGCACGGGAGAATGTGAAAAGTTTTCATTTGTAGTAAAAACCTGAGAAATCGGTCCGTTTTCGTCATTTGTTATCGAATCGACTTAAAGCCAGATCGTCACATTGGCCGCTCTTCTCTCTAAAATGGTTGTACGTATCGTGTGCAAAGCTATGTCGCTTGCTGCGGTATGCGGAGACACTAGATGCACCATAGTAGAACACAGATGAAGTTTCTAAGATGATGTAATAGCCAGTAAGAAGTAGAAAAATTCAAGCTTTGGGTATCGATTATTGACTTTTTACCCTTCTTTGGTGCCTTGGACATGAGCTAGGAACTTATGATTCTGCATGAAAGGATGACTAGCAGCCGAGTTGCACGGGAGAATGTGAAAAGTGTTCATATGTAGTAAAAACCTGAGAAATCCGTCTATTTTCGTCATTTGTTATCGAATCGACTTAAAGCCCGATCGTCACATTGGCCGCTCTTGTCTCTAAAATGGTTGTACTTATCGTCTGAAAAGCTATGTCGCGCGCTGCAGTATGCGAAGACACCAAAAGCACCATAGTAGAACACAGATGAAGCTTCTAAGTTGATGTAATTGCCAGTAAGAAGTAGTACAATTCAAGTTTCAGGTATCGATTATTGACTTTTTAGCTGGCTTTGGTGCCTTCGACATGAGCTAGGACCTTAAGGTTCTGCATGAAAGGAGGACTAGGAGCCGAGTTGGCCGGGAGAATGTGAAAAGTGTTCATATGTAGTAAAAACCTGAGAAATCCGTCCGATTTCGTCATTTGTTATCGAATCGACTTAAAGCCCGATCGTCACATTGGCCGCTCTTCTCTCTAAAATGGTTGTACTTATCGTCTGAAAAGCTATGTCGCGTGCTGCAGTATGCGAAGACACCAAAAGCACCATAGTAGAACACAGAAGAAGCTTCTAAGTTGATGTAATTGCCAGTAAGAAGTAGTTCAATTCAAGTTTCAGGTATCGATTATTGACTTTTTAGCTGGCTTTGGTGCCTTCGACATGAGCTAGGACCTTAAGGTTCTGCATGAAAGGAGGACTAGGAGCCGATTTGCACGGGAGAATGTGAAAAGTGTTCATATGTAGAAAAAACCTGAGAAATCCGTCTGTTTTCGTCGTTTGTTATCGAATCGACTTAAAGCCAGATCGTCACATTGGCCGCTCTTCTCTCTGAAACGGTTGTACTTATTGTCTGCAAAGCTATGTCGCGTGCTGTGGTATGCGGAGACACTATAAGCACCATAGTAGAACACAGATGAAGCTTCTAAGTTGATGTAATACCCAGTAAGAAGTAGTACAATTCAAGTTTTACGTATCGATTATTGCCTTTTTACCTTCTTTGGTGCCTTGGACATGAGCTACGAACTTAAGATTTTGCATCAAACGAGGACTAACTGCCGCGTTGCACGGGAGAATGTGAAAAATTTTCATATGTAGTAAGAACCTGAGAAATCTGTCCGTTTTCGTCATTTGTTATCGAATCGACTTAAAGCCAGATCGTCACATTGGCCGCTCTTCTCTCTGAAACGGTTGTACTTATCTTCTGCAAGGCTATGTCGCGTGCTGCGTTATGCGGAAACACTAAAAGCACCATAGTAGAACACAGATGAAGCTTCTAAGTTGATGTAATAGCCAGTAAGTAGTAGCAAAATTCAAGTTTTAGGTATCGATTATTGACTTTTTACCCTTCTTTGGTGCCTTGGACATGAGCTAGGAACTTAAGATTTTGCATGAAAGGAGGACTAGCAGCCCCGTTGCACGGGAGAATGTGATAAGTTTTCATATGTAGTAAAAACCTGAGAAATCTGTCCGCTTTCGTCATTTGTTATCGAACCGACTTAAAGCCAGATCGTCACATTGGCCGCTCTTCTGTCTGAAACGGTTACATTTATTGTCTGCAAAGCTATGTCGCGTGCTGCAGTATGCGGAGACACTAAAAGCACCATAGTAGAACACAGATGAAGCTTCTAAGTTGATGTATAGCCAGTAAGAAGTAGTACAATTCAAGTTTTAGGTATCGATTATTGACTTTTTACCCTTCTTTGCTGTCTTGGACATGAGCTAGGACCTTACGATTCTGCATGAAAGGAGGACTAGCAGCCGAGTTGCACGGGAGAATGTGAAAAGTGTTCATATGTAGTAAAAACCTGAGAAATCCGTCTGTTTTCGTCATTTGTTATCGAATCGACTTAAAGCCCGATCGTCACATTGGCCGCTCTTCTCTCTAAAATGGTTGTACTTATCGTCTGAAAAGGTATGTCGCGTGCTGCAGTATGCGAAGACACCAAAAGCACCATAGTAGAACACAGATGAAGATTCTAAGTTGATGTATAGCCAGTAAGAAGTAGTAAAATTCAAGTTTTAGGTATCGATTATTGACTTTTTACCCTTCTTTGGTACCTTGGACATGAGCTAGGAACTTAAGATTTTGCATGAAAGTGGGACTAGCAGCCGCGTTGCACGGGAGAATGTGCAAAGTGGTCATATGTAGTAAAAACCTGAGAAATCAGCCCGTTTTCGTCGTTTGTTATCGAATCGACTTGAAGCCAGATCGTCACATTGGCCGCTCTTCTCTCTGAAAGGGGTGTACTTATTGTCTGCAAAGCTATGTCGCGTGCTGTGGTATGCGGAGACACTATAAGCACCATAGTAGAACACAGTTGAAGCTTCTAAGCTGATGTAACACCCAGTAAGAAGTAGTACAATTCAAGTTTTACGTGTCGATTATTGACTTTTTACCCTTCTTTGGTGCCTTGGACATGAGCTAGGAACTTAAGATTTTGCATCAATCGTGGACTAACAGCCGTGTTGCACGGGAGAATGTGAAAAATATTCATATGTAGTAAGAACCTGAGAAATCGGTCCGTTTTCGTCATTTGTTATCGAATCGACTTAAAGCCAGATCGTCACATTGGCCGCTCTTCTCTCTAAAATGGTTGTACGTATCGTGTGCAAAGCTAAGTCGCTTGCTGCGGTATGTGGAGACACTAAAAGCACTATAGTAAATCACAGATGAAGCTTCTAAGTTGATGTAATAGCCAGTAAGAAGTAAAAAAATTCAAGCTTTAGGTATCGATTATTGACTTTTTACCCTTCTTTGGTGCCTTGGACATGAGCTAGGAACTTATGATTTTGCATGAAAGGAGGAGTAGCAGCCGCGTTGCACGGGAGAATGTGAAAAGCGTTCGTATGTAGTAAAAACCTGAGAAATCCGTCCGTTTTCATCATTTGTTATCGAATCGACTTAAAGCCAGATCGTCACACTCACCGCACTTCTGGCTGAAACGGTTGCATTTATCGTCTGCAAAGCTATGTCGCGTGATGCGGTTTGCGGAGACACTAGATGCACCATAGTAGAACACAGATGAAGTTTCTAAGTTGATGTAATAGCCAGTAAGAAGTAGAAAAATTCAAGCTTTGGGTATCGATTATTGATTTTTTACCCTTCTTTGGTGCCTTGGACATGAGCTACGAACTTAAGAATTTGCATCAAAGGAGGACTAGCAGCCCCGTTGCACGGGAGAATGTGAAAAGTTTTCATATGTAGTAAAAACCTCAGAAATCGGTCCGTTTTCGTCATTTGTTATCGAATCGACTTAAAGCCAGATCGTCACATTGGCCGCTCTTCTCTCTAAAATGGTTGTACGTATCGTGTGCAAAGCTATGTCGCTTGCTGCGGTATGCGGAGACACTAGATGCACCATAGTAGAACACAGATGAAGTTTCTAAGTTGATGTAATAGCCAGTAAGAAGTAGAAAAATTCAAGCTTTGGGTATCGATTATTGACTTTTTACCCTTCTTTGGTGCCTTGGACATGAGCTAGGAACTTATGATTCTGCATGAAAGGATGACTAGCAGCCGAGTTGCACGGGAGAATGTGAAAAGTGTTCATATGTAGTAAAAACCTGAGAAATCCGTCTATTTTCGTCATTTGTTATCGAATCGACTTAAAGCCCGATCGTCACATTGGCCGCTCTTGTCTCTAAAATGGTTGTACTTATCGTCTGAAAAGCTATGTCGCGCGCTGCAGTATGCGAAGACACCAAAAGCACCATAGTAGAACACAGATGAAGCTTCTAAGTTGATGTAATTGCCAGTAAGAAGTAGTACAATTCAAGTTTCAGGTATCGATTATTGACTTTTTAGCTGGCTTTGGTGCCTTCGACATGAGCTAGGACCTTAAGGTTCTGCATGAAAGGAGGACTAGGAGCCGAGTTGCACGGGAGAATGTGAAAAGTGTTCATATGTAGTAAAAACCTGAGAAATGCGTCCGTTTTCGTCGTTTGTTATCGAATCGACTTGAAGCCAGATCGTCACATTGGCCGCTCTTCTCTCTGAAAGGGTTGTACTTATTGTCTGCAA
Source organism: Schistocerca gregaria (assembly GCF_023897955.1). Lineage (NCBI taxonomy): Eukaryota > Metazoa > Arthropoda > Insecta > Orthoptera > Acrididae > Schistocerca > Schistocerca gregaria. The sequence continues at coordinate 1,217,859 of NW_026061937.1, forward strand.
AGCTATGTCGCGTGCTGTGGTATGCGGAGACACTATAAGCACCATAGTACAACACAGATTAAGCTTCTAAGTTGATGTAATACCCAGTAAGAAGTAGTACAATTCAAGTTTTACATATCGATTATTGACTTTTTACCCTTCTTTGGTGCCTTGGACATGAGCTAGGAACTTAAGATTTTGCATCAAACGAGGACTAACAGCCGCGTTGCACGGGAGAATGTGAAAAATTTTCATATGTAGTAAGAACCTGAGAGATCTGTCCGTTTTCGTCATTTGTTATCGAATCGACTTAAAGCCAGATCGTCACATTGGCCGCTCTTCTCTCTGAAACGGTTGTACTTATCGTCTGCAAGGCTATGTCGCGTGCTGCGTTATGCGGAAACACTAAAAGCACCATAGTAGAACACAGATGAAGCTTCTAAGTTGATGTAATAGCCAGTAAGAAGTAGTACAGTTCAAGTTTTAGGTATCGATTATTGACTTTTTAGATGGCTTTTGTGCCTTGGACATGAGCTAGGACCTTATGATTTTGCATGAAAGGAGGACTAGCAGCCGCGTTGCACGGGAGAATGTGAAAAGCGTTCGTATGTAGTAAAAACCTGAGAAATCCGTCCGTTTTCCTTATTTGTTATCGAATCGACTTAAAGCCAGATCGTCACATTGGCCGTACTTCTGTCTGAAACGGTTACATTTATCGTCTGCAAAGCGATGTCGCGTGCTGCGGTATGTGGAGACACTAAAAGCACCATAGTAGAACACAGATGAAGTTTCTAAGTTAATGTAATAGCCAGTAAGAAGTAGTACAATTCAAGTTTTAGGTATGGGTTATTGACTTTTTACCCTTCTTTGGTGCCTTGGACTTGAGCTAGGAACTTATGATATTGAATGAAAGGAGGACTAGCAGCCGCGTTGCACGGGAGAATGTGAAAAGCGTTCATATGTAGTAAAAACCTGACAAATCTGTCCGTTTTCCTTATTTGTTATCGAATCGACTTAAAGCCAGATCGTCACACTGGCCGCACTTCTGTCTGAAACGGTTAAATTTATCGTCTGCAAAGCTATGTCGCGTGCTGCGGTATGCGGAGACACTAAAAGCACCATAGTAGAACACAGATGAAGCTTCTAAGTTGATGCAATAGCCAGTAAGAAGTAACAAAATTCAAGTTTTAGGTATCGATTATTGACTTTTTACCCTTCTTTGGTGCCTTGGACATGAGCTAGGAACTTAAGATTTTGCATCAAAGGAGGACTAGCAGCCCCGTTGCACGGGAAAGTGTGATAAGTTTTCATATGTAGTAAAAACCTGAGAAATCTGTCCGCTTTCGTCATTTGTTATCGAATCGACTTAAAGCCAGATCGTCACATTGGCCGCTCTTCTGCCTGAAACGGTTACATTTATTGTCTGCAAAGCTATGTCGCGTGCTGCGGTATGCGGAGACACTAAAAGCACCATAGTATAACACAGATGAAGCTTCTAAGTTGATGTATAGCCAGTAAGAAGTAGTACAATTCAAGTTTTTGGTATCGATTATTGACTTTTTACCCTTCTTTGCTGTCTTGGATATGAGCTAGGACCTTAAGATTCTGCATGAAAGGAGGACTAGCAACTGAGTTGCACGGGAGAATGTGAAAAGTGTTCATATGTAGTAAAAACCTGAAAAATCCGTCAGATTTCGTCATTTGTTATCGAATCGACTTAAAGCCCGATCGTCACATTGGCCGCTCTTCTCTCTAAAATGGTTGTACTTATCGTCTGAAAAGCTATGTCGCGTGCTGCAGTATGCGAAGACACCAAAAGCACCATAGTAGAACACAGATGAAAATTGTAAGTTGATGTATAGCCAGTAAGAAGTAGTACAATTCAAGTTTTAGGTATCGATTATTGACTTTTTACCCTTCTTTGCTGTCTTGGATATGAGCTAGGACCTTAAGATTCTGCATGAAAGGAGGACTAGCAGCTGAGTTGCACGGGAGAATGTGAAAAGTGTTCATATGTAGTAAAAACCTGAAAAATCCGTCAGATTTCGTCATTTGTTATCGAATCGACTTAAAGCCCGATCGTCACATTGGCCGCTCTTATCTCTGAAAGGGTTGTACTTATTGTCTGAAAAGCTATGTCGCGTGCTGTGGTATGCGGAGACACTATAAGCACCATAGTAGAACACAGATGAAGCTTCTAAGCTGAGGTAATACCCAGTAAGAAGTAGTACAATTCAAGTTTTACGTGTCGATTATTGACTTTTTACCCTTCTTTGGTGCCTTGGACATGAGCTAATAATTTAAGATTTTGCATCAATCGAGGACTAACAGCCGCGTAGCACGGGAGAATGTGAAAAATATTCATATGTACTAAGAACCTGAGAAATCGGTCCGTTTTCGTCATTTGTTATCGAAACGACTTAAAGCCAGATCGTCACATTGGCCGCTCTTCTCTCTAAAATGGTTGTACGTATCGTGTGCAAAGCTAAGTCGCTTGCTGCGGTATGCGGAGACACTAAAAGCACCATAGTAAATCACAGATGAAGCTTCTAAGTTGATGTAATAGCCAGTAAGAAGTAGAAAAATTCAAGCTTTGGGTATCGATTATTGACTTTTTACCCTTCTTTGGTGCCTTGGACATGAGCTAGGAACTTAAGAATTTGCATCAAAGGAGGACTAGCAGCCCCGTTGCACGGAAGAATGTGAAAAGTTTTCATATGTAGTAAAAACCTGAGAAATCCGTCTATTTTCGTCATTTGTTATCGAATCGACTTAAAGCCCGATCGTCACATTGGCCGCTCTTGTCTCTAAAATGGTTGTACTTATCGTCTGAAAAGCTATGTCGCGCCCTGCAGTACGCGAAGACACCAAAAGCACCATAGTAGAACACAGATGAAGCTTCTAAGTTGATGTAATTGCCAGTAAGAAGTAGTACAATTCAAGTTTTACATATCGATTATTGACTTTTTACCCTTCTTTGGTGCCTTGGACATGAGCTAGGAACTTTAGAATTTGCATCAAAGGAGGACTAGCAGCCCCGTTGCACGGGAGAATGTGAAAAGTTTTCATATGTAGTAAAAACCTGAGAAATCTGTCCGCTTTCGTCATTTGTTATCGAATCGACTTAAAGCCAGATCGTCACATTGGCCGCTCTTCTGTCTGAAAGGGTTGTATTTATTGTCTGCAAAGCTATGTCGCGTGCTGCGTTATGCGGAAACACTAAAAGCACCATAGAAGAACACAGATGAAGCTTCTAAGTTGATGTATAGCCAGTAAGAAGTAGTACAATTCAAGTTTTAGGTATCGATTATTGACTTTTTACCCTTCTTTGCTGTCTTGGACATGAGCTAGGACCTTAAGATTCTGCATGAAAAGATGACTAGCAGCCGAGTTGCACGGGAGAATGTGAAAAGTGTTCATATGTAGTAAAAACCTGAAAAATCCGTCGGATTTCGTCATTTGTTATCGAATCGACTTAAAGCCCGATCGTCACATTGGCCGCTCTTCTCTCTAAAATGGTTGTACTTATCGTCTGAAAAGCTATGTCGCGTGCTGCAGTATGCGAAGACACCAAAAGCACCATAGTAGAACACAGATGAAGATTCTAAGTTGATGTATAGCCAGTAAGAAGTAGTACAATTCAAGTTTCAGGTATCGATTATTGACTTTTTAGCTGGCTTTGGTGCCTTCGACATGAGCTAGGACCTTAAGGTTCTGCATGAAAGGAGGACTAGGAGCCGAGTTGCACGGGAGAATGTGAAAAGTGTTCATATGTAGTAAAAACCTGAGAAATCCGTCCGTTTTCGTCGTTTGTTATCGAATCGACTTGAAGCCAGATCGTCACATTGGCCGCTCTTCTGTCTGAAACGGTTACATTTATTGTCTGCAAAGCTATGTCGCGTGCTGCGGTATGCGGAGACACTAAAAGCACCATAGTAGAACACAGATGAAGCTTCTAAGTTGATGTATAGCCAGTAAGAAGTAGTACAATTCAAGTTTTAGGTATCGATTATTGACTTTTTACCCTTCTTTGCTGTCTTGGACATGAGCTAGGACCTTAAGATTCTGCATGAAAGGATGACTAGCAGCCGAGTTGCACGGGAGAATGTGAAAAGTGTTCATATGTAGTAAAAACCTGAGAAATCCGTCTATTTTCGTCGTTTGTTATCGAATCGACTTGAAGCCAGATCGTCACATTGGCCGCTCTTCTCTCTGAAACGGTTGTACTTATCGTCTGCAAGGCTATGTCGCGTGCTGCGTTATGCGGAAACACTAAAAGCACCATAGTAGAACACATATGAAGCTTCTAAGTTGATGTAATAGCCAGTAAGAAGTAGTAAAGTTCAAGTTTTAGGTATCGATTATTGACTTTTTAGATGGCTTTGGTGCCTTGGACATGAGCTAGGACCTTATGATTTTGCATGAAATGAGGACTAGCAGCCGCGTTGCACGGGAGAATGTGAAAAGCGTTCGTATGTAGTAAAAACCTGAGAAATCCGTCCGTTTTCCTTATTTGTTATCGAATCGACTTAAAGCCAGATCGTCACATTGGCCGTACTTCTGTCTGAAACGGTTGTACTTATCGTCTGCAAGGCTATGTCGCGTGCTGCGTTATGCGGAAACACTAAAAGCACCATAGTAGAACACAGATGAAGCTTCTAAGTTGATGTAATAGCCAGTAAGAAGTAGTACAGTTCAAGTTTTAGGTATCGATTATTGACTTTTTAGATGGCTTTGGTGCCTTGGACATGAGCTAGGACCTTATGATTTTGCATGAAAGGAGGACTAGCAGCCGCGTTGCACGGGAGAATGTGAAAAGCGTTCGTATGTAGTAAAAACCTGAGAAATCCGTCCGTTTTCCTTATTTGTTATCGAATCGACTTAAAGCCAGATCGTCACATTGGCCGTACTTCTGTCTGAAACGGTTGTACTTATCGTCTGCAAGGCTATGTCGCGTGCTGCGTTATGCGGAAACACTAAAAGCACCATAGTAGAACACAGATGAAGCTTCTAAGTTGATGTAATAGCCAGTAAGAGGTAGTACAGTTCAAGTTTTAGGTATCGATTATTGACTTTTTAGATGGCTTTGGTGCCTTGGACATGAGCTAGGACCTTATGATTTTGCATGAAAGGAGGACTAGCAGCCGCGTTGCACGGGAGAATGTGAAAAGCGTTCGTATGTAGTAAAAACCTGAGAAATCCGTCCGTTTTCCTTATTTGTTATCGAATCGACTTAAAGCCAGATCGTCACATTGGCCGTACTTCTGTCTGAAACGGTTACATTTATCGTCTGCAAAGCCATGTCGCGTGCTGCGGTATGGGGAGACACTAAGAGCACCATAGTAGAACACAGATGAAGTTTCTAAGTTAATGTAATAGCCAGTAAGAAGTAACAAAATTCAAGTTTTAGGTATCGATTATTGACTTTTTACCCTTCTTTGGTGCCTTGGACATGAGCTAGTAACTTAAGATTTTGCATCAAAGGAGGACTAGCAGCCCCGTTGCACGGGAGAGTGTGATAAGTTTTCATATGTAGTAAAAACCTGACAAATCTGTCCGCTTTCGTCATTTGTTATCGAATCGACTTAAAGCCAGATCGTCACATTGGCCGCTCTTCTGCCTGAAACGGTTACATTTATTGTCTGCAAAGCTATGTCGCGTGCTGCGGTATGCGGAGACACTAAAAGCACCATAGTAGAACACAGATGAAGCTTCTAAGTTGATGTATAGCCAGTAAGAAGTAGTACAATTCAAGTTTTTGGTATCGATTATTGACTTTTTACCTTTCTTTGCTGTCTTGGACATGAGCTAGGACCTTAAGATTCTGCATGAAAGGAGGACTAGCAGCCGAGTTGCACGGGAGAATGTGAAAAGTGTGCATATGTAGTAAAAACCTGAAAAATCCGTCAGATTTGGTCATTTGTTATCGAATCGACTTAAAGCCCGATCGTCACATTGGCCGCTCTTCTTTCTAAAATGGTTGTACTTATCGTCTGAAAAGCTATGTCGCGTGCTGCAGTATGCGAAGACACCAAAAGCACCATAGTAGAACACAGATGAAGATTCTAAGTTGATGTATAGCCAGTAAGAAGTAGTACAATTCAAGTTTCAGGTATCGATTATTGACTTTTTAGCTGGCTTTGGTGCCTTCGACATGAGCTAGGACCTTAAGGTTCTGCATGAAAGGAGGACTAGGAGCCGAGTTGCACGGGAGAATGTGAAAAGTGTTCATATGTAGTAAAAACCTGAGAAATCCGTCCGTTTTCGTCGTTTGTTATCGAATCGACTTAGAGCCAGATCGTCACATTGGCCGCTCTTCTCTCTGAAAGGGTTGTACTTATTGTCTGAAAAGCTATGTCGCGTGCTGTGGTATGCGGAGACACTATAAGCACCATAGTAGAACACAGATGAAGCTTCTAAGTTGATGTAATACCCAGTAAGAAGTAGTACAATTCAAGTTTTACGTGTCGATTATTGACTTTTTACCCTTCTTTGGTGCCTTGGACATGAGCTAGGAACTTAAGATTTTGCATCAAACGAGGACTAACAGCCGCTTGCACGGGAGAATGTGAAAAATTTTCATATGTAGTAAGAACCTGAGAAATCGGTCCGTTTTCGTCATTTGTTATCGAATCGACTTGAAGCCAGATCGTCACATTGGCCGCTCTTCTCTCTAAAATGGTTGTACGTATCGTGTGCAAAGCTAAGTCGCTTGCTGCGGTATGCGGAGACACTAAAAGCACCATAGTAAAACACAGATGATGCTTCTAAGTTGATGTAATAGCCAGTAAGAAGTAAAAAAATTCAAGCTTTAGGTATCGATTATTGACTTTTTACCCTTCTTTGGTGCCTTGGACATGAGCTAGGAACTTATGATTTTGCATGAAAGGAGGAGTAGCAGCCGCGTTGCACGGGAGAATGTGAAAAGCGTTCGTAAGTAGTAAAAACCTGAGAAATCCGTCCGTTTTCGTCATTTGTTATCGAATCGACTTAAAGCCAGATCGTCACACTCACCGCACTTCTGTCTGAAACGGTTGCATTTATCGTCTGCAAAGCTATGTCGCGTGATGCGGTATGCGGAGACACTAGAAGCACCATAGTAGAACACAGATGAAGTTTCCAAGTTGATGTAATAGCCAGTAAGAAGTAGAAAAATTCAAGCTTTAGGTATCGATTATTGACTTTTTACCCTTCATTGGTGCCTTCGACATGAGCTACGAACTTAAGATTTTGCATCAAAGGAGGAGTAGCAGCCCCGTTGCACGGGAAAATGTGAAAAGCGTTCGTATGTAGTAAAATCCTGAGAAATCCGTCCGTTTTCGTCATTTGTTATCGAATCGACTTAAAGCCAGATCGTCACATTGGCCGCTCTTTTCTCTGAAATGGTTGTATTTTTCGTCTGCAAAGCTATGTCGCATGCTGCGGTATGCGGAGACACTAAAAACGCCATAGTAGAACACAGATGAAGCTTCTAAATTGATGAAGAAGCCAGTAAGAAGTAGTACAATTCAAGTTTTAGGTATCCATTATTGACTTTCAACCCGTCTTTGTTGCCTTATACATGAGCTAGGAACGTAACGTTTTGCATGAAAGGAGGATTAGCAGCCGCGTTGCACGGGAGAATGTGAAAAGTTTTCATAAGTAGTAAAAACCTGAGAAATCTATCCGTTTTCGTCATTTGTTATCGAATCGACTTAAAGCCAGATCGTCACATTGACCGCTCTTCTCTCTGAAACGGTTGTACTTGTCGTCTGCAAAGCTATGTCGCGTGCTGCGGTATGCGGAGACACTAAAAGCACCATAGTAGAACACAGATGAAGCTTCTAAGTTGATGTAATAGCCAGTAAGAAGTAGTACAATTCAAGTTTCAGGTATCGATTATTGACTTTTTAGCTGGCTTTGGTGCCTTCGACATGAGCTAGGACCTTAAGGTTCTGCATGAAAGGAGGACTAGGAGCCGAGTTGCACGGGAGAATGTGAAAAGTGTTCATATGTAGTAAAAACCTGAGAAATCCGTCCGTTTTCGTCGTTTGTTATCGAATCGACTTAGAGCCAGATCGTCACATTGGCCGCTCTTCTCTCTGAAAGGGTTGTACTTATTGTCTGAAAAGCTATGTCGCGTGCTGTGGTATGCGGAGACACTATAAGCACCATAGTAGAACACAGATGAAGCTTCTAAGTTGATGTAATACCCAGTAAGAAGTAGTACAATTCAAGTTTTACGTGTCGATTATTGACTTTTTACCCTTCTTTGGTGCCTTGGACATGAGCTAGGAACTTAAGATTTTGCATCAAACGAGGACTAACAGCCGCTTGCACGGGAGAATGTGAAAAATTTTCATATGTAGTAAGAACCTGAGAAATCGGTCCGTTTTCGTCATTTGTTATCGAATCGACTTGAAGCCAGATCGTCACATTGGCCGCTCTTCTCTCTAAAATGGTTGTACGTATCGTGTGCAAAGCTAAGTCGCTTGCTGCGGTATGCGGAGACACTAAAAGCACCATAGTAAAACACAGATGATGCTTCTAAGTTGATGTAATAGCCAGTAAGAAGTAAAAAAATTCAAGCTTTAGGTATCGATTATTGACTTTTTACCCTTCTTTGGTGCCTTGGACATGAGCTAGGAACTTATGATTTTGCATGAAAGGAGGAGTAGCAGCCGCGTTGCACGGGAGAATGTGAAAAGCGTTCGTAAGTAGTAAAAACCTGAGAAATCCGTCCGTTTTCGTCATTTGTTATCGAATCGACTTAAAGCCAGATCGTCACACTCACCGCACTTCTGTCTGAAACGGTTGCATTTATCGTCTGCAAAGCTATGTCGCGTGATGCGGTATGCGGAGACACTAGAAGCACCATAGTAGAACACAGATGAAGTTTCCAAGTTGATGTAATAGCCAGTAAGAAGTAGAAAAATTCAAGCTTTAGGTATCGATTATTGACTTTTTACCCTTCATTGGTGCCTTCGACATGAGCTACGAACTTAAGATTTTGCATCAAAGGAGGAGTAGCAGCCCCGTTGCACGGGAAAATGTGAAAAGCGTTCGTATGTAGTAAAATCCTGAGAAATCCGTCCGTTTTCGTCATTTGTTATCGAATCGACTTAAAGCCAGATCGTCACATTGGCCGCTCTTTTCTCTGAAATGGTTGTATTTTTCGTCTGCAAAGCTATGTCGCGTGCTGCGGTATGCGGAGACACTAAAAACGCCATAGTAGAACACAGATGAAGCTTCTAAATTGATGAAGAAGCCAGTAAGAAGTAGTACAATTCAAGTTTTAGGTATCCATTATTGACTTTCAACCCGTCTTTGTTGCCTTATACATAAGCTAGGAACGTAACGTTTTGCATGAAAGGAGGATTAGCAGCCGCGTTGCACGGGAGAATGTGAAAAGTTTTCATAAGTAGTAAAAACCTGAGAAATCTATCCGTTTTCGTCATTTGTTATCGAATCGACTTAAAGCCAGATCGTCACATTGACCGCTCTTCTCTCTGAAACGGTTGTACTTGTCGTCTGCAAAGCTATGTCGCGTGCTGCGGTATGCGGAGACACTAAAAGCACCATAGTAGAACACAGATGAAGCTTCTAAGTTGATGTAATAGCCAGTAAGAAGTAGTACAATTCAAGTTTTAGGTATCGATTATTGACTTTTTACCCTTCTTTGATGCCTTGGACATGAGCTAGGAACTTATGATTTTGCATGAAAGGAGGACTAGCATCGGCGTTGCACGGGAGAATGTGAAAAGTGTTCATATGTACCGAAAACGTGAGAAATCCGTCCGTTTTCGTCATTTGTTATCGAATCGACTTAAAGCCAGATCGTCACACTGGCCGCACTTCTGTCTGAAACGGTTACATTTATCGTCTGCAAAGCTATGTCGCGTGCTGCGGTATGCGGAGACACTAAAAGCACCATAGTAGAACACAGATGAAGCTTCTATGTTGATGTAATAGCCAGTAAGAAGTAGCAAAATTCAAGTTTTAGGTATCGATTATTGACTTTTTACCCTTCTTTGGTGCTATGGCCATGAGCTAGGAACTTACGATTTTGCAGTAAAGGAGGACTAGCAGCCCCGTTGCAAGGGAGAATGTGAAAAGTTTTCATATGTAGTAAAAACCTGAGAAATCTGTCCGCTTTCGTCATTTGTTATCGAATCGACTTAAAGCCAGATCATCACATTGGCCGCTCTTCTGTCTGAAACGGTTACATTTATTGTCTGCAAAGCTATGTCGCGTGCTGCGGTATGCGGAGACACTAAAAGCACCATAGTAGAACACAGATGAAGCTTCTAAGTTGATGTATAGCCAGTAAGAAGTAGTACAATTCAAGTTTTAGGTATCGATTATTGACTTTTTACCCTTCTTTGCTGTCTTGGACATGAGCTAGGACCTTAAGATTCTGCATGAAAGGAGGACTAGCAGCCGAATTGCACGGGAGAATGTGAAAAGTGTTCATATGTAGTAAAAACCTGAGAAATCCGTCCGTTTTCGTCATTTGTTATCGAATCGACTTAAAGCCCGATCGTCACATTGGCCGCTCTTCTCTCTAAAATGGTTGTACTTATCGTCTGAAAAGCTACGTCGCGTGCTGCAGTATGCGAAGATACCAAAAGCACCATGGTAGAACACAGATGAAGCTTCTAAGTTGATGTAATTGCCAGTAAGAAGTAGTACAATTCAAGTTTCAGGTATCGATTATTGACTTTTTAGCTGGCTTTGGTGCCTTCGACATGAGCTAGGACCTTAAGGTTCTGCATGAAAGGAGGACTAGGAGCCGAGTTACACGGGAGAATGTGAAAAGTGTTCATATGTAGTAAAAACCTGAGAAATCCGTCCGTTTTCGTCGTTTGTTATAGAATCGACTTAAAGCCAGATCGTCAAATTGGCCGCTCCTCTCTGAAAGGGTTGTACTTATTGTCTGCAAAGCTATGTCGCGTGCTGTGGTATGCGGAGACACTATAAGCACCATAGTACAACACAGATGAAGCTTCTAAGTTGATGTAATACCCAGTAAGAAGTAGTAAAATTCAAGTTTTACGTATCGAATATTTTCTTTTTACCCTTCTTTGGTGCCTTGGACATGAGCTAGGAGCTTAAGATTTTGCATCAAACGAGGACTAACGGCCGCGTTGCACAGGAGAATGTGAAAAATTTTCATATGTAGTAAGAACCTGAGAAATCTGTCCGTTTTCGTCATTTGTTATCGAATCGACTTAAAGCCAGATCGTCACATTGGCCGCTCTTCTCTCTAAAATTGTTGTATGTATCGTGTGCAAAGCTAAGTCGCTTGCTGCGGTATGCGGAGACACTAAAAGCACCATAGTAAAACACAGATGAAGCATCTATGTTGATGTAATAGCCAGTAAGAAGTAAAAAAATTCAAGCTTTAGGTATCGATTATTGACTTTTTACCCTTCTTTGGTGTTTTGGACATGAGCTAGGAACTTATGATCTTGCATGAAAGGAGGAGTAGCAGCCGCGTTGCACGGTAGAATGTGAAAAGCGTTCGTATGTAGTAAAAACCTGAGAAATCCGTCCGTTTTCGTCATTTGTTATCGAATCGACTTAAAGCCAGATCGTCACACTCACCGCACTTCTGTCTGAAACGGTTGCATTTATCGTCTGCAAAGCTATGTCGCGAGATGCGGTGCGCGGAGACACTAAAAGCACCATAGTAGAACACAGATGAAACTTCTAAGTTGATGTAATAGCCAGTAAGAAGTAGCAAAATTCAAGTTTTAGGTATCGATTATTGACTTTTTACCCTTCTTTGGTGCTATGGCCATGAGCTAGGAACTTACGATTTTGCAGTAAAGGAGGACTAGCAGCCCCGTTGCAAGGGAGAATGTGAAAAGTTTTCATATGTAGTAAAAACCTGAGAAATCTGTCCGCTTTCGTCATTTGTTATCGAATCGACTTAAAGCCAGATCATCACATTGGCCGCTCTTCTGTCTGAAACGGTTACATTTATTGTCTGCAAAGCTATGTCGCGTGCTGCGGTATGCGGAGACACTAAAAGCACCATAGTAGAACACAGATGAAGCTTCTAAGTTGATGTATAGCCAGTAAGAAGTAGTACAATTCAAGTTTTAGGTATCGATTATTGACTTTTTACCCTTCTTTGCTGTCTTGGACATGAGCTAGGACCTTAAGATTCTGCATGAAAGGAGGACTAGCAGCCGAATTGCACGGGAGAATGTGAAAAGTGTTCATATGTAGTAAAAACCTGAGAAATCCGTCCGTTTTCGTCATTTGTTATCGAATCGACTTAAAGCCCGACCGTCACATTGGCCGCTCTTCTCTCTAAAATGGTTGTACTTATCGTCTGAAAAGCTACGTCGCGTGCTGCAGTATGCGAAGATACCAAAAGCACCATGGTAGAACACAGATGAAGCTTCTAAGTTGATGTAATTGCCAGTAAGAAGTAGTACAATTCAAGTTTCAGGTATCGATTATTGACTTTTTAGCTGGCTTTGGTGCCTTCGACATGAGCTAGGACCTTAAGGTTCTGCATGAAAGGAGGACTAGGAGCCGAGTTACACGGGAGAATGTGAAAAGTGTTCATATGTAGTAAAAACCTGAGAAATCCGTCCGTTTTCGTCGTTTGTTATAGAATCGACTTAAAGCCAGATCGTCAAATTGGCCGCTCTTCTCTCTGAAAGGGTTGTACTTATTGTCTGCAAAGCTATGTCGCGTGCTGTGGTATGCGGAGACACTATAAGCACCATAGTACAACACAGATGAAGCTTCTAAGTTGATGTAATACCCAGTAAGAAGTAGTAAAATTCAAGTTTTACGTATCGAATATTTTCTTTTTACCCTTCTTTGGTGCCTTGGACATGAGCTAGGAACTTAAGATTTTGCATCAAACGAGGACTAACGGCCGCGTTGCACAGGAGAATGTGAAAAATTTTCATATGTAGTAAGAACCTGAGAAATCTGCCCGTTTTCGTCATTTGTTATCGAATCGACTTAAAGCCAGATCGTCACATTGGCCGCTCTTCTCTCTAAAATTGTTGTATGTATCGTGTGCAAAGCTAAGTCGCTTGCTGCGGTATGCGGAGACACTAAAAGCACCATAGTAAAACACAGATGAAGCATCTATGTTGATGTAATAGCCAGTAAGAAGTAAAAAAATTCAAGCTTTAGGTATCGATTATTGACTTTTTACCCTTCTTTGGTGTTTTGGACATGAGCTAGGAACTTATGATCTTGCATGAAAGGAGGAGTAGCAGCCGCGTTGCACGGTAGAATGTGAAAAGCGTTCGTATGTAGTAAAAACCTGAGAAATCCGTCCGTTTTCGTCATTTGTTATCGAATCGACTTAAAGCCAGATCGTCACACTCACCGCACTTCTGTCTGAAACGGTTGCATTTATCGTCTGCAAAGCTATGTCGCGTGATGCGGTGCGCGGAGACACTAAAAGCACCATAGTAGAACACAGATGAAACTTCTAAATTGATGTAATAGCCAGTAAGAAGTAGTAGGATTCAAGTTTTAGGTATCGATTATTGACTTTTTAACCTTATTTGGTGCCTTGGACATGAGCTAGGAACTTAAGATTTTGCATCAAAGGAGGACTAGCAGCCGCGTTGCACGGGAGAATGTGGAAAGTGTTCATATGTAGCAAAAACCTGAGAAATCCGTCCGTTATCGTCATTTGTTATCGAATCGACTTAAAGCCAGATCGTCACATTGGACGTACTTCTTTCTGAAACGGTTACATTTATCGTCTGCAAAGCCATGTCGCGTGCTGCGGTATGTGGAGACACTAAAAGCTCCATAGTAGAACACAGATGAAGTTTCTAAGTTAATGTAATAGCCAGTAAGAAGTAGTACAATTCAAGTTTTAGGTATAGGTTATTTACTTTTTACCCTTCTTTGATGCCTTGGACTTGAGCTAGGAACTTATGATATTGCATGAAAGGAGGACTAGCAGCCGCGTTGCACGGGAGAATGTGACAAGCGTTCATATGTAGTAAAAACCTGAGAAATCCGTCCGTTTTCGTCATTTGTTATCGAATCGACTTAAAGCCAGATCGTCACATTGACCGCTCTTGTCTCTGAAACGGTTGTACTTGTCGTCTGCAAAGCTATGTCGCGTGCTGCGGCATGCGGAGTCACTAAAAGCACCATAATAGAACACAGATGAAGCTTCTAAGTTGATGTAATAGCCAGTAAGAAGTAGTACAATCCAAGTTTTAGGTATCCATTCTTGACTTTTTACCCTTCTTTGGTGCCTTGGACATGAGCTAGGAACTTAAGGTTTTGCATGAAAGGACCAGCAGCCGCGTTGCAAGGGAGAATGTGAAAAGTTTTCATAAGTAGTAAAAACCTGAGAAATCCGTCCGTTTTCGTCATTTGTTATCGAATCGACTTAAAGCCAGATCGTCACATTGGCCGCTCTTCTCTCTGAAACGGTTGTACTTGTCGTCTGCAAAGCTATGTCGCGTGCTGCGGTATGCGGAGACACTAAAAGCACCATAGTAGAACACAGATGAAGCTTCTAAGTTGATGTAATAGCCAGTAAGAAGTAGTACAATTCAAGTTTTAGGTGTCGATAATTGACTTTTTAACCTTCTTTGATGCCTTGGACATGAGCTAGGAACTTATGATTTTGCATGAAAGGAAGACTAGCATCGGCGTTGCACGGGAGAATGTGAAAAGTGTTGATATGTAGCAAAAACCTGAGAAATCCGTCCGTTTTCCTTATTTGTTATCGAATCGACTTAAAGCCAGATCGTCACACTGGCCGCACTTCTGTCTGAAACGGTTACATTTATCGTCTGCAAAGCTATGTCGCGTGCTGCGGTATGCGGAGACACTAAAAGCACCATAGTAGAACACAGATGAAGCTTCTAAGTTGATGTAATAGCCAGTAAGAAGTAGCAAAATTCAAGTTTTAGGTATCGATTATTGACTTTTTACCCTTCTTTGATACCTTGGACATGAGCTAGGAACTTAAGATTTTGCATGAAAGTGGGACTAGCAGCCGCGTTGCACGGGAGAATGTGCAAAGTGGTCATATGTAGTAAAAACCTGAGAAATTCGTCCGTTTTCGTCATGTGTTATCGAATCGACTTAAAGCCAGATAGTCACATTGGCCGCTCTTCTCTCTGAAACGGTTGTAATTATCGTCTGCAAAGTTATGTCGCGTGCTGCGGTATGCGGAGTCACTAAAAGCACCATAATAGAACACAGATGAAGCTTCTAAGTTGATGTAATAGCCAGTAAGAAGTAGTACAATTCAAGTTTCAGGTATCGATTATTGACTTTTTAGCTGGCTTTGGTGCCTTCGACATGAGCTAGGACCTTAAGGTTCTGCATGAAAGGAGGACTAGGAGCCAAGTTGCACGGGAGAATGTGAAAAGTGTTCATATGTAGTAAAAACCTGAGAAATCCGTCCGTTTTCGTCGTTTGTTATCGAATCGACTTAAAGCCAGATCGTCACATTGGCCGCTCTTCTCTCTGAAAGGGTTGTACTTATTGTCTGCAAAGCTATGTCGCGTGCTGTGGTATGCGGAGACACTATAAGCACCATAGTAGAACACAGATGAAGCTTCTAAGTTGATGTAATACCCAGTAAGAAGTAGTACAATTCAAGTTTTACGTATCGATTATTGACATTTTACCCTTCTTTGGTGCCTTGGAAATGAGCTAGGAACTTAAGATTTTGCATCAAACGAGGACTAACAGCCGCGTTGCACGGGAGAATGTGAAAAATTTTCATATGTAGTAAGAACCTGAGAAATCACTCGGTTTTCGTCATTTGTTATCGAATCGACTTAAAGCCAGATCGTCACATTGGCCGCTCTTCTCTCTAAAATGGTTGTACGTATCGTATGCAAAGCTACGTCGCTTGCTGCGGTATGCGGAGACACTAGAAGCACCATAGTGGAACACAGATGAAGCTTCTAAGTTGATGTAATAGCCAGTAAGAAGTAGTAGAATTCAAGTTTTAGGTATCGATTATTGACTTTTTACCCTTCTTTGGTGCCTTGGACATGAGCTAGGAACTTAAGATTTTGCATCAAAGGAGGAGTAGCAGCCGCGTTGCACGGGAGAATGTGGAAAGTGTTCATATGTAGCAAAAACCTTGAGAAATCCGTCCGTTTTCGTCATTTGTTATCGATTCGACTTAAAGCCAGATCGTCACATTGGCCGTACATCTGTCTGAAACGGTTACATTTATCGTCTGCAAAGCCATGTCGCGTGCTGCGGTATGTGGAGACACTAAAAGCACCATAGTAGAACACAGATGAAGTTTCTAAGTTAATGTAATAGCCAGTAAGTAGTAGTACAATTCAAGTTTTAGGTATAGGTTATTGAATTTTTACCCTTCTTTGGTGCCTTGGACTTGAGCTAGGAACTTATGATATTGCATGAAAGGAGGACTAGCAGCCGCGTTGCACGGGAGAATGTGAAAAGCGTTCATATGTAGAAAAAACCTGAGAAATCCGTCCGTTTTCGTCATGTGTTATCGAATCGACTTAATGCCAGATCGTCACACTGGCCGCTCTTCTCTCTGAAACGGTTACATTTATCGTCTGCAAAGCTATGTCGCGTGCTGCGGTATGCGGAGACACTAAAAGCACCATAGTAGAACACAGATGAAGCTTCTAAGTTGATGTAATTGCCAGTAAGAAGTAGAAAAATTCAAGCTTTAGGTATCGAATATTGACTTTTAACACTTCTTTGGTGCCTTCGACATGAGCTACGAACTTAAGATTTTGCACCAAAGGAGGACTAGCAGCCCCGTCGCACGGGAGAATGTGAAAAGCGTTCGTATGTAGTAAAAACCTGAGAAATCTGTCCGCTTTCGTCATTTGTTATCGAATCGACTTAATGCCAGATCGTCACATTGGCCGCTATTCTCTCTGAAACGGTTGTACTTATCGTCTGCAAAGCAATGTCGCATGCTGCGGTATGCGGAGACGCTAAAAGACCATAGTAGAACACAGATGAAGCTTCTAAGTTGATGTAATAGCCAGTAAGAAGTAGTACAATTCAAGTTTTAGGTATCGATTATTGACTTCTTACCCTTCTTTGGTGCCTTGGACATGAGCTAGGAACTTAAGATTTTGAATGAAAGGAGGACTAGCAGCCGCGTTGCACGGGAGAATATGAAAAGTGTTCATAGGTAGTAAAATCCCTGAGAAATCCGTCCGTTTTCGTCATTTGTTATCGAATCGACTTAAAGAAAGGTCGTCACATTGGCCGCTATTCTCTCTGAAACGGTTGTACTTAACGTCTGCAAAGCAATGTCGCGTGCTGCGGTATGCGGAGACGCTAAAAGCACCATAGTAGAAGACAGATGAAGCATCTACGTTGATGTAATAGCCAGTAAGAAGTAGTACAATTCAAGTTTTAGGTATCCATTCTTGACTTTTTACCCTTCTTTGGTGCCTTGGACATGAGCTAGGACCTTACGATTCTGCAAGAAAGGAGGACTAGAAGCCGAGTTAACGGGAGAATGTGAAAAGTGTTCATATGTAGTAAAAACCTGAGAAATCCGTCCGTTTTCGTCATTTGTTATCGAATCGACTTAAAGCCCGATCGTCACATTGGCCGCTATTCTCTCTGAAACGGTTGTACTTATCGTCTGCAAAGCAATGTCGCATGCTGCGGTATGCGGAGACGCTAAAAGCACCATAGTAGAAGACAGATGAAGCATCTACGTTGATGTAATAGCCAGTAAGAAGTAGTACAATCCAAGTTTTAGGTATCCATTCTTGACTTTTTACCCTTCTTTGGTGCCTTGGACATGAGCTAGGAACTTAAGGTTTTGCATGAAAGGACCAGCAGCCGCGTTGCAAGGGAGAATGTGAAAAGTTTTCATAAGTAGTAAAAACCTGAGAAATCCGTCCGTTTTCGTCATTTGTTATCGAATCGACTTAAAGCCAGATCGTCACATTGGCCGCTCTTCTCTCTGAAACGGTTGTACTTGTCGTCTGCAAAGCTATGTCGCGTGCTGCGGTATGCGGAGACACTAAAAGCACCATAGTAGAACACAGATGAAGCTTCTAAGTTGATGTAATAGCCAGTAAGAAGTAGTACAATTCAAGTTTTAGGTGTCGATAATTGACTTTTTACCCTTCTTTGATGCCTTGGACATGAGCTAGGAACTTATGATTTTGCATGAAAGGAGGACTAGCATCGGCGTTGCACGGGAGAATGTGAAAAGTGTTCATATGTAGCAAAAACCTGAGAAATCCGTCCGTTTTCCTTATTTGTTATCGAATCGACTTAAAGCCAGATCGTCACACTGGCCGCACTTCTGTCTGAAACGGTTACATTTATCGTCTGCAAAGCGATGTCGCGTGCTGCGGTATGCGGAGACACTAAAAGCACCATAGTAGAACACAGATGAAGCTTCTAAGTTGATGTAATAGCCAGTAAGAAGTAGCAAAATTCAAGTTTTAGGTATCGGTTATTGACTTTTTAGCTATCTTTGGTGCCTTGGACATGATCTAGGACCTTAAGGTTTTGCATGAAAGGGTGACTAGCAGCCGCGTTGCACGGCAGAATGTGAAAAATTTTCATAAGTATTAAAAACCTGAGAAATCTGTCCGTTTTGGTCATTTGTTATCAAATCGACTTGAAGACAGATCGTCACACTGACCGCACTTCTGTCTGAAACGGTTGCATTTATCGTCTGCAAAGCAATGTCGCGTGCTGCAGTATGCGGAGACACTAAAAGCACCATAGTGGAACACAGATGAAGCTTCTAAGTTGATGTAATATCCAGTAAGAAGTAGTACAATTCAAGTTTTAGGTATCGATTATTGACTTTTTACCCTTCTTTGCAGCATTGGACATAAGCTAGGAACTTAAGATTTTGCATGAAAGGAGGACTAGCAGCCGCGTTGCACGGCAGAATGTGAAAAGTGTTCATATGTAGCAAAAACCTGAGAAATCCGTCCGTTTTCCTTATTTGTTATCGAATCGACTTAAAGCCAGATCGTCACACTGGCCGCACTTCTGTCTGAAACGGTTACATTTATCGTCTGGAAAGCTATGTCGCGTGCTGCGGTATGCGGAGACACTAAAAGCACCATATTAGAACACAGATGAAGCTTCTAAGTTGATGTAATATCCAGTAAGAAGTAGTACAATTCAAGTTTTAGGTATCGATTATTGACTTTTTACCCTTCTTTGGTGCCTTGGACATGAGCTAGGAACTTAAGATTTTGCATCAAAGGAGGACTAGCACCCCCGTTGCACGGGAGAATGTGAAAAGTTTTCATATGTAGTAAAAACCTGAGAAATCTGTCCGCTTTCGTCATTTGTTATCGAATCGACTTAAAGCCAGGTCGTCACATTGGCCGCTCTTCTGTCTGAAACGGTTACATTTATTGTCTGCAAAGCTATGTCGCGTGCTGCGGTATGCGGAGACACTAAAAGCACCATAGTAGAACACAGATGAAGCTTCTAAGTTGATGTATAGCCAGTAAGAAGAAGTACAATTCAAGTTTTAGGTATCGATTATTGACTTTTTACCCTTCTTTGTGTCTTGGACATGAGCTAGGACCTTAAGATTCTGCATGAAAGGAGGACTAGCAGCCGAGTTGCACGGGAGAATGTGAAAAGTGTTCATATGTAGTAAAAACCTGAGAAATCCGTCCGTTTTCGTCATTTGTTATCGAATCGACTTAAAGCCCGATCGTCACATTGGCCGCTCTTCTCTCTAAAATGGTTGTACTTATCGTCTGAAAAGCTATGTCGCGTGCTGCAGTATGCGAAGACACTAAAAGCACCATAGTAGAACACAGATGAAGCTTCTAAGTTGATGTAATAGCCAGTAAGAAGTAGTACAATTCAAGTTTTAGGTGTCGATTATTGACTATTTACCCTTCTTTCACGCCTTGGACATGAGCTAGGAACTTATGATTTTGCATGAAAGGAGGACTAGCATCGGCGTTGCACGGGAGAATGTGAAAAGTGTTCATATGTAGCAAAAACCTGAGAAATCCGTCCGCTTTCGTCATTTGTTATCGAATCGACTTAAAGAAAGGTCGTCACATCGGCCGCTATTCTCTCTGAAACGGTTGTACTTAACGTCTGCAAAGCAATGTCGCGTGCTGCAGTATGCGGAGACGCTAAAAGCACCATAGTAGAAGACAGATGAAGCATCTACGTTGATGTAATAGCCAGTAAGAAGTAGTACAATTCAAGTTTTAGGTATCCATTCTTGACTTTTTACCCTTCTTTGGTGCCTTGGACATGAGCTAGGATCTTACGATTCTGCAAGAAAGGAGGACTAGAAGCCGAGTTAACGGGAGAATGTGAAAAGTGTTCATATGTAGTAAAAACCTGAGAAATCCGTCCGTTTTCGTCATTTGTTATCGAATCGACTTAAAGCCCGATCGTCACATTGGCCGCTATTCTCTCTGAAACGGTTGTACTTATCGTCTGCAAAGCAATGTCGCATGCTGCGGTATGCGGAGACGCTAAAAGCACCATAGTAGAAGACAGATGAAGCATCTACGTTGATGTAATAGCCAGTAAGAAGTGGTACAATCCAAGTTTTAGGTATCCATTCTTGACTTTTTACCCTTCTTTGGTGCCTTGGACATGAGCTAGGAACTTAAGGTTTTGCATGAAAGGACCAGCAGCCGCGTTGCAAGGGAGAATGTGAAAAGTTTTCATAAGTAGTAAAAACCTGAGAAATCCGTCCGTTTTCGTCATTTGTTATCGAATCGACTTAAAGCCAGATCGTCACATTGGCCGCTCTTCTCTCTGAAACGGTTGTACTTGTCGTCTGCAAAGCTATGTCGCGTGCTGCGGTATGCGGAGACACTAAAAGCACCATAGTAGAACACAGATGAAGCTTCTAAGTTGATGTAATAGCCAGTAAGAAGTAGTACAATTCAAGTTTTAGGTGTCGATAATTGACTTTTTACCCTTCTTTGATGCCTTGGACATGAGCTAGGAACTTATGATTTTGCATGAAAGGAGGACTAGCATCGGCGTTGCACGGGAGAATGTGAAAAGTGTTCATATGTAGCAAAAACCTGAGAAATCCGTCCGTTTTCCTTATTTGTTATCGAATCGACTTAAAGCCAGATCGTCACACTGGCCGCACTTCTGTCTGAAACGGTTACATTTATCGTCTGCAAAGCTATGTCGCGTGCTGCGGTATGCGGAGACACTAAAAGCACCATAGTAGAACACAGATGAAGCTTCTAAGTTGATGTAATAGCCAGTAAGAAGTAGCAAAATTCAAGTTTTAGGTATCGGTTATTGACTTTTTAGCTATCTTTGGTGCCTTGGACATGATCTAGGACCTTAAGGTTTTGCATGAAAGGGTGACTAGCAGCCGCGTTGCACGGGAGAATGTGAAAAGTTTTCATAAGTATTAAAAACCTGAGAAATCTGTCCGTTTTGGTCATTTGTTATCAAATCGACTTGAAGACAGATCGTCACACTGACCGCACTTCTGTCTGAAACGGTTGCATTTATCGTCTGCAAAGCAATGTCGCGTGCTGCAGTATGCGGAGACACTAAAAGCACCATAGTGGAACACAGATGAAGCTTCTAAGTTGATGTAATATCCAGTAAGAAGTAGTACAATTCAAGTTTTAGGTATCGATTATTGACTTTTTACCCTTCTTTGCAGCATTGGACATGAGCTAGGAACTTAAGATTTTGCATGAAAGGAGGCCTAGCAGCCGCGTTGCACGGCAGAATGTGAAAAGTGTTCATATGTAGCAAAAACCTGAGAAATCCGTCCGTTTTCCTTATTTGTTATCGAATCGACTTAAAGCCAGATCGTCACACTGGCCGCACTTCTGTCTGAAACGGTTACATTTATCGTCTGGAAAGCTATGTCGCGTGCTGCGGTATGCGGAGGCACTAAAAGCACCATATTAGAACACAGATGAAGCTTCTAAGTTGATGTAATATCCAGTAAGAAGTAGTACAATTCAAGTTTTAGGTATCGATTATTGACTTTTTACCCTTCTTTGGTGCCTTGGACATGAGCTAGGAACTTAAGATTTTGCATCAAAGGAGGACTAGCAGCCCCGTTGCACGGGAGAATGTGAAAAGCGTTCGTATGTAGTAAAATCCTGAGAAATCAGTCCGTTTTCGTCATTTGTTATCGAATCGAATTAAAGCCAGATCGTCTCATTGGCCGCTCTTTTCTCTGAAATGGTTGTATTTTTCGTCTGCAAAGCTATGTCGCGTGCTGCGGTATGCGGAGACACTAAAAACACCATAGTAGAACACAGATGAAGCTTCTAAATTGATGTAGAAGCCAGTAAGAAGTAGTACAATTCAAGGTTTAGGTATCCATTATTGACTTTCTACCCGTCTTTGTTGCCTTATACATGAGCTAGGAACGTAAGGTTTTGCATGAAAGGAGGATTAGCAGCCGCGTTGCACGGGAGAATGTGAAAAGTTTTCGTAAGTAGTAAAAACCTGAGAAATCTGTCCGTTTTCGTCATTTGTTATCGAATCGACTTAAAGCCAGATCGTCACATTGACCGCTCTTCCCTCTGAAACGGTTGTACTTGTCGTCTGCAAAGCTATGTCGCGTGCTGCGGTATGCGGAGACACTAAAAGCACCATAGTAGAACACAGATGAAGCTTCTAAGTTGATGTAATAGCCAGTAAGAAGTAGTACAATTCAAGTTTTAGGTGTCGATTATTGACTTTTTACCCTTCTTTGATGCCTTGGACATGAGCTAGGAACTTATGATTTTGCATGAAAGGAGGACTGGCATCGGCGTTGCACGGGAGAATGTGAAAAGTGTTCATATGTAGCAAAAACCTGAGAAATCCGTCCGTTTTCCTTATTTGTTATCGAATCGACTTAGAGCCAGATCGTCACACTGGCCGCACTTCTGTCTGAAACGGTTACATTTATTGTCTGCAAAGCTATGTCGCGTGCTGCGGTATGCGGAGACACTAAAAGCACCATAGTAGAACACAGATGAAGCTTCTAAGTTGATGTATAGCCAGTAAGAAGTAGTACAATTCAAGTTTTCGGTATCGATTATTGTCTTTTTACCCTTCTTTGCTGTCTTGGACATGAGCTAGGACCTTAAGATTCTGCATGAAAGGAGGACTAGGAGCCGAGTTGCACGGGAGAATGTGAAAAGTGTTCATATGTAGTAAAAACCTGAGAAATCCGTCCGTTTTCGTCATTTGTTATCGAATCGACTTAAAGCCCGATCGTCACATTGGCCGAACTTCTCTCTAAAATGGTTGTATTTATCGTCTGAAAAGCTATGTCGCGTGCTGCAGTATGCGAAGACACCAAAAGCACCATAGTAGAACACAGATGAAGCTTCTAAGTTGATGTAATTGCCAGTAAGAAGTAGTACAATTCAAGTTTCAGGTATCGATTATTGACTTTTTAGCTGGCTTTGGTGCCTTCGACATGAGCTAGGACCTTAAGGTTCTGCATGAAAGGAGGACTAGGAGCCGAGTTGCACGGGAGAATGTGAGAAGTGTTCATATGTAGTAAAAACCTGAGAAATCCGTCCGTTTTCGTCGTTTGTTATCGAATCGACTTAAAGCCAGATCGTCACATTGGCCGCTCTTCTCTCTGAAAGGGTTGTACTTATTGTCTGCAAAGCTATGTCGCGTGCTGTGGTATGCGGAGACACTATAAGCACCATAGTACAACACAGATGAAGCTTCTAAGTTGATGTAATACCCAGTAAGAAGTAGTACAATTCAAGTTTTACGTATCGATTATTGACTTTTTACCCTTCTTTGGTGCCTCGGACATGAGCTAGGAACTTAAGATTTTGCATCAAACGAGGACTAACAGCCGCGTTGCACGGGAGAATGTGAAAAATTTTCATATGTAGTAAGAACCTGAGAAATCTGTCCGTTTTCGTCATTTATTATCGAATCTACTTAAAGCCAGATCGTCACATTGGCCGCACTTCTGTCTGAAACTGTTACATTTATCGTCTGCAAGGCTATGTCGCGTACTGCGGTATGCGGAGATACTAAAAGAACCATAGTAGAACACAGATGAAGCTTCTAAGTTGAGGTAATAGCCAGTAAGAAGTAGTACAATTCAAGTTTTAGGTATCCATTCTTGACTTTTTACCCTTCTTTGGTGGTTTGGACATGAGCTAGGAACTTAAGGTTTTGCATGAAAGGAGGACCAGCAGCCGCGTTGCACGGGAGAATGTGGAAAGTGTTCATATGTAGTAAAAACCTGAGAAATCCCTCCGTTTTCGTCATTTGTTATCGAATCGACTTAAAGCCAGATCGTCACATTGGCCGCTCTTCTCTCGACAACGGTTGTACTTATCGTCTGCAAAGCAATGTCGCGTGCTGCGGTATGCGGAGACACTAAAAGCACCATAGTGGAACACAGATGAAGCTTCTAAGTTGATGTAATATCCAGTAAGAAGTAGTACAGTTCAAGTTTTAGGTATCGATTATTGACTTTTTAGCTATCTTTGGTGCCTTGGACATGATCTAGGACCTTAAGGTTTTCCATGAAAGGATGACTAGCAGCCGCGTTGCACGGGAGAATGTGAAAAGTTTTCATAAGTATTAAAAACCTGAGAAATCTGTCCGTTTTGGTCATTTGTTATCAAATCGACTTGAAGCCAGATCGTCACACTGACCGCACGTCTGTCTGAAACGGTTGCATTTATCGTCTGCAAAGCTATGTCGTGTGCTGCGGTATGCGGAGACACTAAAAGCACCATAGTAGAACACAGATGAAGCTTCTAAGTTGATGTAATAGCCAGTAAGAAGTAGTACAATTCAAGTTTTAGGTATCGATTATTGACTTTTTACCCTTCTTTGGTGCCTTCGACATGAGCTACGAACTTAAGATTTTGCATCAAAGGAGGACTAGCAGCCCCGTTGCACGGGAGAATGTGAAAAGCGTTCGTATGTAGTAAAATCCTGAGAAATCAGTCCGTTTTCGTCATTTGTTATCGAATCGAATTAAAGCCAGATCGTCTCATTGGCCGCTCTTTTCTCTGAAATGGTTGTATTTTTCGTCTGCAAAGCTATGTCGCGTGCTGCGGTATGCGGAGACACTAAAAACACCATAGTAGAACACAGATGAAGCTTCTAAATTGATGTAGAAGCCAGTAAGAAGTAGTACAATTCAAGGTTTAGGTATCCATTATTGACTTTCTACCCGTCTTTGTTGCCTTATACATGAGCTAGGAACGTAAGGTTTTGCATGAAAGGAGGATTAGCAGCCGCGTTGCACGGGAGAATGTGAAAAGTTTTCATAAGTAGTAAAAACCTGAGAAATCTGTCCGTTTTCGTCATTTGTTATCGAATCGACTTAAAGCCACATCGTCACATTGACCGCTCTTCTCTCTGAAACGGTTGTACTTGTCGTCTGCAAAGCTATGTCGCGTGCTGCGGTATGCGGAGACACTAAAAGCACCATAGTAGAACACAGATGAAGCTTCTAAGTTGATGTAATAGCCAGTAAGAAGTAGTACAATTCAAGTTTTACGTATCGATTATTGACTTTTTACCCTTCTTTGGTGCCTTGGACATGAGCTAGGAACTTAAGATTTTGCATCAAACGAGGACTAACAGCCGCGTTGCACGGGAGAATGTGAAAAATTTTCATATGTAGTAAGAACCTGAGAAATCTGTCCGTTTTCGTCATTTATTATCGAATCTACTTAAAGTCAGATCGTCACATTAGCAGCTCTTCTCACTGAAACGTTTGTACTTATCGTCTGCAAAGCTATGTCGCGTGCTGCGGAATGCGGAGACACTAAAAGAACCATAGTAGAACACAGATGAAGCTTCTAAGTTGAGGTAATAGCCAGTAAGAAGTAGTACAATTCAAGTTTTAGGTATCCATTCTTGACTTTTTACCCTTCTTTGGTGGCTTGGACATGAGCTAGGAACTTAAGGTTTTGCATGAAAGGAGGACCAGCAGCCGCGTTGCACGGGAGAATGTGGAAAGTGTTCATATGTAGTAAAAACCTGAGAAATCCCTCCGTTTTCGTCATTTGTTATCGAATCGACTTAAAGCCAGATCGTCACATTGGCCGCTCTTCTCTCGACAACGGTTGTACTTACCGTCTGCAAAGCAATGTCGCGTGCTGCGGTATGCGGAGACACTAAAAGCACCATAGTGGAACACAGATGAAGCTTCTAAGGTGATGTAATATCCAGTAAGAAGTAGTACAGTTCAAGTTTTAGGTATCGGTTATTGACTTTTTAGCTATCTTTGGTGCCTTGGACATGATCTAGGACCTTAAGGTTTTGCATGAAAGGATGACTAGCAGCCGCGTTGCACGGGAGAATGTGAAAAGTTTTCATAAGTATTAAAAACCTGAGAAATCTGTCCGTTTTGGTCATTTGTTATCAAATCGACTTGAAGCCAGATCGTCACACTGACCGCAATTCTGTCTGAAACGGTTGCATTTATCGTCTGCAAAGCTATGTCGTGTGCTGCGGTATGCGGAGACACTAAAAGCACCATAGTAGAACACAGATGAAGCTTCTAAGTTGATGTAATAGCCAGTAAGAAGTAGTACAATTCAAGTTTTAGGTATCGATTATTGACTTTTTACCCTTCATTGCAGCCTTGGACATAAGCTAGGAACTTAAGATTTTGCATGAAAGGAGGACTAGCAGCCGCGTTGCACGGCAGAATGTGAAAAGTGTTCATATGTAGCAAAAACCTGAGAAATCCGTCCGTTTTCCTTATTTGTTATCGAATCGACTTAAAGCCAGATCGTCACACTGGCCGCTCTTCTCCCTGAAACGGTTACATTTATCGTCTGCAAAGCTATGTCGCGTGCTGCGGTATGCGGAGACACTAAAAGCACCATAGTAGAACACAGATGAAGCTTCTAAGTTGATGTATAGCCAGTAAGAAGAAGTACAATTCAAGTTTTAGTTATCGATTATTGACTTTTTACCCTTCTTTGTGTCTTGGACATGAGCTAGGACCTTAAGATTCTGCATGAAAGGAGGACTAGCAGCCGAGTTGCACGGGAGAATGTGAAAAGTGTTCATATGTAGTAAAAACCTGAGAAATCTGTAAGCTTTCGTCATTTGTTATCGAATCGACTTAAAGCCAGATCGTCACATTGGCCGCACTTCTGTCTGAAACTGTTACATTTATCGTCTGCAAGGCTATGTCGCGTACTGCGGTATGCGGAGATACTAAAAGAACCATAGTAGAACACAGATGAAACTTCTAAGTTGAGGTAATAGCCAGTAAGAAGTAGTACAATTCAAGTTTTAGGTATCCATTCTTGACTTTTTACCCTTCTTTGGTTTCTTGGACATGAGCTAAGAACTTAAGGTTTTGCATGAAAGGAGGACCAGCAGCCGCGTTGCACGGGAGAATGTGGAAAGTGTTCATATGTAGTAAAAACCTGAGAAATCCCTCCGTTTTCGTCATTTGTTATCGAATCGACTTAAAGCCAGATCGTCACATTGGCCGCTCTTCTCTCGACAACGGTTGTACTTATCGTCTGCAAAGCAATGTCGCGTGCTGCGGTATGCGGAGACACTAAAAGCACCATAGTGGAACACAGATGAAGATTCTAAGTTGATGTAATATCCAGTAAGAAGTAGTACAATTCAAGTTTTACGTATCGATTATTGACTTTTTACCCTTCTTTGGTGCCTTGGACATGAGCTAGGAACTTAAGATTTTGCATCAAACGAGGACTAACAGCCGCGTTGCACGGGAGAATGTGAAAAATTTTCATATGTAGTAAGAACCTGAGAAATCTGTCCGTTTTCGTCATTTATTATCGAATCTACTTAAAGTCAGATCGTCACATTAGCAGCTCTTCTCACTGAAACGTTTGTACTTATCGTCTGCAAAGCTATGTCGCGTGCTGCGGTATGCGGAGACACTAAAAGAACCATAGTAGAACACAGATGAAGCTTCTAAGTTGAGGTAATAGCCAGTAAGAAGTAGTACAATTCAAGTTTTAGGTATCCATTCTTGACTTTTTACCCTTCTTTGGTGGCTTGGACATGAGCTAGGAACTTAAGGTTTTGCATGAAAGGAGGACCAGCAGCCGCGTTGCACGGGAGAATGTGGAAAGTGTTCATATGTAGTAAAAACCTGAGAAATCCCTCCGTTTTCGTCATTTGTTATCGAATCGACTTAAAGCCAGATCGTCACATTGGCCGCTCTTCTCTCGACAACGGTTGTACTTACCGTCTGCAAAGCAATGTCGCGTGCTGCGGTATGCGGAGACACTAAAAGCACCATAGTGGAACACAGATGAAGCTTCTAAGGTGATGTAATATCCAGTAAGAAGTAGTACAGTTCAAGTTTTAGGTATCGGTTATTGACTTTTTAGCTATCTTTGGTGCCTTGGACATGATCTAGGACCTTAAGGTTTTGCATGAAAGGATGACTAGCAGCCGCGTTGCACGGGAGAATGTGAAAAGTTTTCATAAGTATTAAAAACCTGAGAAATCTGTCCGTTTTGGTCATTTGTTATCAAATCGACTTGAAGCCAGATCGTCACACTGACCGCAATTCTGTCTGAAACGGTTGCATTTATCGTCTGCAAAGCTATGTCGTGTGCTGCGGTATGCGGAGACACTAAAAGCACCATAGTAGAACACAGATGAAGCTTCTAAGTTGATGTAATAGCCAGTAAGAAGTAGTACAATTCAAGTTTTAGGTATCGATTATTGACTTTTTACCCTTCATTGCAGCCTTGGACATAAGCTAGGAACTTAAGATTTTGCATGAAAGGAGGACTAGCAGCCGCGTTGCACGGCAGAATGTGAAAAGTGTTCATATGTAGCAAAAACCTGAGAAATCCGTCCGTTTTCCTTATTTGTTATCGAATCGACTTAAAGCCAGATCGTCACACTGGCCGCTCTTCTCCCTGAAACGGTTACATTTATCGTCTGCAAAGCTATGTCGCGTGCTGCGGTATGCGGAGACACTAAAAGCACCATAGTAGAACACAGATGAAGCTTCTAAGTTGATGTATAGCCAGTAAGAAGAAGTACAATTCAAGTTTTAGTTATCGATTATTGACTTTTTACCCTTCTTTGTGTCTTGGACATGAGCTAGGACCTTAAGATTCTGCATGAAAGGAGGACTAGCAGCCGAGTTGCACGGGAGAATGTGAAAAGTGTTCATATGTAGTAAAAACCTGAGAAATCCGTCCGTTTTCGTCATTTGTTATCGAATCGACTTAAAGCCCGATCGTCACATTGGCCGCTCTTCTCTCTAAAATGGTTGTACTTATCGTCTGAAAGGCTATGTCGCGTGCTGCAGTATGCGAAGACACCAAAAGCACCATAGTAGAACACAGATGAAGCTTCTAAGTTGTTGTAATTGCCAGTAAGAAGTAGTACAATTCAAGTTTCAGGTATCGATTATTGACTTTTTAGCTGGCTTTGGTGCCTTCGACATGAGCTAGGACCTTAAGGTTCTGCATGAAAGGAGGACTAGGAGCCGAGTTGCACGGGAGAATGTGAGAAGTGTTCATATGTAGTAAAAACCTGAGAAATCCGTCCGTTTTCGTCGTTTGTTATCGAATCGACTTAAAGCCAGATCGTCACATTGGCCGCTCTTCTCTCTGAAAGGGTTGTACTTATTGTCTGCAAAGCTATGTCGCGTGCTGTGGTATGCGGAGACACTATAAGCACCATAGTACAACACAGATGAAGCTTCTAAGTTGATGTAATACCCAGTAAGAAGTAGTACAATTCAAGTTTTACGTATCGATAATTGACTTTTTACCCTTCTTTGGTGCCTTGGACATGAGCTAGGAACTTAAGATTTTGCATCAAACGAGGACTAACAGCCGCGTTGCACGGGAGAATGTGAAAAATTTTCATATGTAGTAAGATCTGAGAAATCTGTCCGTTTTCGTCATTTGTTATCGAATCGACTTAAAGCCAGATCGTCACATTGGCCGCTCTTCTCTCTAAAATGGTTGTACGTATCGTGTGCAAAGCTAAGTCGCTTGCTGCGGTATGCGGAGACACTAAAAGCACCATAATAAAACACAGATGAAGCTTCTAAGTTGATGTAATAGCCAGTAAGAAGTAAAAAAATTCATGCTTTAGGTATCGATTATTGACTTTTTACCCTTCTTTGGTGCCTTGGACATGAGCTAGGAACTTATGATTTTGCATGAAAGGAGGAGTAGCAGCCGCGTTGCACGGGAGAATGTGAAAAGCGTTCGTATGTAGCAAAAACCTGAGAAATCCGTCCGTTTTCGTCATTTGTTATCGAATCGACTTTAAGCCAGATCGTCACACTCACCGCACTTCTGTCTGAAACGGTTGCATTTATCGTCTGCAAAGCTATGTCGCGTGATGCGGTATGCGGAGACACTAAAAGCACCATAGTAAAACACAGATGAAGCTTCTAAGTTGATGTAATAGCCAGTAAGAAGTAGAAAAATAGAAGCTTTAGGTATCGATTATTGACTTTTTACCCTTCTTTGGTGCCTTCGACATGAGCTACGAACTTAAGATTTTGCATCAAAGGAGGACTAGCAGCCCCGTTGCACGGGAGAATGTGAAAAGCGTTCGTATGTAGGAAATCCTGAGAAATCCGTCCGTATTCGTCATTTGTTATCGAATCGACTTAAAGCCAGATCGTCACATTGGCCGCTCTTTTCTCTGAAATGGTTGTATTTTTCGTCTGCAAAGCTATGTCGCGTGCTGCGGTATGCGGAGACTCTAAAAACACCATAGTAGAACACAGATGAAGCTTCTAAATTGATGTAGAAGCCAGTAAGAAGTAGTACAATTCAAGTTTTAGGTATCGATTATTGACCTTTTACCCTTCTTTGATGCCTTGGACATGAGCTAGGAACTTATGATTTTGCATGAAAGGAGGACTAGCATCGGCGTTGCACGGGAGAATGTGAAAAGTGTTCATATGTAGCAAAAACCTGAGAAATCCGTCCGTTTTCCTTATTTGTTATCGAATCGACTTAAGGCCAGATCGTCACACTGGCCGCACTTCTGTCTGAAACGGTTACATTTATCGTCTGCAAAGCTATGTCGCGTGCTGCGGTATGCGGAGACACTAAAAGCACCATAGTAGAACACAGATGAAGCTTCTAAGTTGATGTAATAGCCAGTAAGAAGTAGCAAAATTCACGTTTTAGGTATCGATTATTGACTTTTTACCCTTCTTTGGTGCCTTGGACATGAGCTAGGAACTTAAGATTTTGCATCAAAGGAGGACTAGCAGCCCCGTTGCACGGGAGAATGTGAAAAGCGTTAGTATGTAGTAAAATCCTGAGAAATCCGTCCGTTTTCGTCATTAGTTATCGAATCGACTTAAAGCCAGATCGTCACATTGGCCGCTCTTTTCTCTGAAATGGTTGTATTTTTCGTCAGCAAAGCTATGTCGCGTGCTGCGGTATGCGGAGACACTAAAAACACCATAGTAGAACACAGATGAAGCTTCTAAATTGATGTAATAGCCAGTAAGAAGTAGTACAATTCAAGTTTTAGGTATAGGTTATTGACTTTTTACCTTTCTTTGGTGCCTTGGACTTGAGCTAGGAACTTATGATATTGCATGAAAAGAGGACTAGCAGCCGCGTTGCACGGGAGATTGTGAAAAGCGTTCATATGTAGTAAAAACCTGAGAAATCCGTCCGTTTTCGTCATTTGTTATCGAATCGACTTAAAGCCAGATCGTCACATTGACCGCTCTTCTCTCTGAAACGGTTGTACTTGTCGTCTGCAAAGCTATGTCGCGTGCTGCGGTATGCGGAGACACTAAAAGCACCATAGTAGAACACAGATGAAGTTTCTAAGTTGATGTAATAGCCAGTAAGAAGAAGTACAATTCAAGTTTTAGGTATCGATTTTTGACCTTTTACCCTACTTTGCTGCCTTGGACATGAGCTAGGACCTTAAGATTCTGCATGAAAGGAGGACTAGCAGCCGAGTTGCACGGGAGAATGTGAAAAGTGTTCATATGTAGTAAAAACCTGAGAAATCCGTCCGTTTTCGTCATTTGTTATCGAATCGACTTAAAGCCAGATCGTCACATTGGCCGCTCTTCTCTCTGAAACGGTGGTAATTATCGTCTGCAAAGCTATGTCGCGTGCTGCGGTACGCGGAGACACTAAAAGCACCATAATAGAACACAGATGAAGCTTCTAAGTTGATGTAATTGCCAGTAAGAAGTAGTACAATTCAAGTTTCAGGTATCGATTATTGACTTTTTAGCTGGCTTTGGTGCCTTCGACATGCGCTAGGACCTTAAGGTTCTGCATGAAAGGAGGACTAGGAGCCGAGTTGCACGGGAGAGTGTGAAAAGTGTTCATATGTAGTAAAAACCTGAGAAATCCGTCCGTTTTCGTCGTTTGTTATCGAATCGACTTAAAGCCAGATCGTCACATTGGCCGCTCTTCTCTCTGAAAGGGTTGTACTTATTGTCTGCAAAGCTATGTCGCGTGCTGTGGTATGCGGAGACACTAAAAGCACCATAGTAAAACACAGATGAAGCTTCTAAGTTGATGTAATAGCCAGTAAGAAGTAAAAAAATTCAAGCTTTAGGTATCGATTATTGACTTTTTACCCTTCTTTGGTGCATTGGACATGAGCTAGGAACTTATGATTTTGCATGAAAGGAGGAGTAGCAGTCGCGTTGCACGGGAGAATGTGAAAAGCGTTCGTATGTAGTAAAAACCTGAGAAATCCGTCCGTTTTCGTCATTTGTTATCGAATCGACTTAAAGCCAGATCGTCACACTCACCGCACTTCTGTCTGCATGAAAGGAGGACATGATCGAGGACCTCAAGCTTTTGCATCAAACGAGGTCTGAACGCCACGTTGCACGGGGAAATGTGAAACGTGTTAATATGTAGTAAAAACCTAAGAAAACCTTTCGCATTTATTTAAGTTCCGTTAGTACAATAAGAATCTGTTAAAAAACTGACTACAATAATCATAATCTTGCTGTACAAGGGAAGTAGCTACTATTATTAACAGTATTTATTAACAGCAAATAAAACAAAAGGTAAAACAGAAAGATTATCAAACGTCTAATGGCACAGTAACGAAACTGAAAACAGTTCGCGACAATTTCTTCTGAAATTATTTCACCAGGAAACAACAAGAACAGCGATTGAAGACTACTAAAGTTCCAAAATAAACCACTATACACAAACAACTAATTAGTACTTAGCTTTGGATGTCCCGCTACAGCTGCAACTGGTCAGCGCGGAATGTAAACACAGGTAAGAAGTTAAGTTGCTCGATACGAAACACTCGCAAATATCAGGTCACAACCCAAGAAAGGCGGAGGTGAATGAAGAAACCACTAATAAGTATCTTATATAGTAAATATTATCACAAAAACCGTTAAAATATGTATCTGAAACCTATAAATGTATGAAAACTTAGAGAGCGATTTCACACGCACTCACGCGCCTAATCGTAATGCCAGATCGTCGCAGTGGCAGCTTTGCTCACGGAACTGTTTACATATACATCTGGAAACTTACGTCATGTGCTGTGGTATGCGGTCGCACCACAAACAACAAAATAGGAGCTTCTCATTTGATGCAATCGGCAGGTAAGAAGTAGTACTACTCAAGTTTTAGGTATCGAAAATTCAACTGTAGGCCGGTTCTGGTGTCTTGCAGTTGATAGAGGACCTTGGAACATGTCTGTCTTTTTACCCCCCTCCGCCCTCGTAAGATGACTGTCTACGTACACCCGCCACCCCCCCCCCCCTCGTAATATGTCTGTCTACCTACTCACGCCTTCTGAAAATGTGTGTCTACCCACTTCCCCCTCAGAAGATGACTCTCTACTTATCCCCCCAACCGGAAAACGTCAGTTTTCCCACCCCCTCCCCCCCCTCAGAAGATGACTGTCTACCTACACACCCTCGGAAGATACCTGTCTACCTAACCCCCCCCCCCTCGTTTGGAACATGTCTGCCTACCTACCAGCCTCTCAAAATATGTCTTTCTATCTACATCCCCCACCCCCCTCAGAAGGTCACTCACTACCTACTCCGCACGTGGATGATGTCTGTCTCCCTAGCCCACCCTTCAGAAGATGTTTGCCTACCTACTACTCCATGGAAGATGTCTCTATACATACCACCTATCGGGTGATGTTTGTCTACTCGCCCCCCCCCCCCACCCCATAAGATGCCAATCTAACATCCCCCCCTGTGAAGATGCCTATCTATCGCCTAGCTCGGAAGCTACCCCAACTCAGAAGATTCCTATCTACCTGCACTTGGAAGATGACTATCTCTCCATCACCTTCAGAAGACTCTTATCTACCCCCTCAGAAGATGGCTGTCTACATACCCCACCCTCAGAATATGACTCTCTCTGATCTCCCACCCTATCTGTCTGTCTACCATTCTCACACATCGAGAGAGGTGGTACAGTGGTTAGCACACTGGACTCGCATTCGGGAGGACGACGGTTCAATCCCGTCTCCGGCCATACTGATTTAGGTTTTCCGTGATTACCCTAAATCGTTTCAGGCAAATGCCGGGATGGTTCCTTTGAAAGGGCATGGCCAATTTCTTTCCCAATCCTTCCCTAACCCGAGCTTGCGCTCCGTCTCTAATGACCTCGTTGTCGACGGGACGTTAAACACTAACCACCACCACCACCATTCTCACAATCAGAAACTGTCTGTCTACCTACCTCCCCCCCCCCCCCGAAGATGTTTGCCTATCTGCCTAGGTACCGCCATTTAGATGGTGTCTGCCTACCTACACCCACTTCAAAAGATGTGTAACTGACTACCCCACCTCCGAAGATCTCTGTCAAACCCTCCTCCCATCCCTGGAGGATGTATGTGTGCAAAACCCCCTCTTGGAAGACATTTGACAACCGAAAAAACCGCTTTGGAAGATGTATGACTTCCTACCACTACCCTCGGAAGGTGTATGTCTAGCTAGCACACCCTCGAAGATGCCTGTCTATCTACCGAACCGCGGTATATGCCTGCCTCACCCTGTCAGAATATGTCTGTCTACATACCCCACATGGAAGATGTCTGTCTACTTACCCCCCCCCCCCCCTTGGAAGATGTTTGTCTACCTAGCCCCTCTTGGAAGATGTCTGCCCACATAAACACACACTCGGAATATGTATGACTAGCCACCACTCCCCTCGGAACATGTGTGTCTACCTACCCCACTTCCGGACATGTCTCTCTACCTATGCCCCCACTCATAAGTTGTGTGTCTACCAACCCGCCATTTGAAGATGTCTGTCAACCTGGCCCTCCCTCAGAAAATGTCTGTCTACCTGCCCACCTTGGAATATTTATGTCTACCAAAACCCGGAGGATGTCTGTCTACCCAACACTCCCCTCAGAAGATGATTGTCTACCTACCCCCGGAAGATTTCAGTCTACCTGCACCCCCTCACTTCTGAAAGATGCCTGTCAATCAACCCCTCCAACAGAAAATGTCTGTCTACCTACTGCCCCTCGAAAGTTGTATGTCTATCACCCCTCCTCGGGAGATGTCTGTCTACCTACCCCCCTTCAGAAGATGTCTATCTACCTACCCTCCACCCCCTCGGTAAATGCCTGTCTACCCAACCCCCTCTCGGGAAAAGTATGTCTATCTATCCCCACTCGGAAGATGGCTGTCTACCTACCACCTCCCTCGGAATATGTCTGTATATCTAACCCGACCTCGGAATATGATTTTCCACCTACTGCATGGGAGATGTCAGTCCACCTGCACCCCACTTTGTAAAATGCCTGTCTACTTTCCACCCCTTTGGAAGATGTCTATCATCCCACCTCGGAAGATGTCTGTCTACCTACCCCCCTCTGAACATGATTGCCTACTGAACCACAACTCAGAAGATGATTGTCTACTGACCACCCAGAAGATGGAAGCCTACCTGCCCCCTCCCACTACAACAGAAGATGACCATACATCTAACCCCCTTGGTGGATGTCTGTTAATCTCCCCCCCCCCCCTTGGAGGAATTTGTCTTCCTACCCCCTCGGAAGATGTATGTATTCCATTCGCCCCTCAGAAGATGTCTATCTTCCAACCCCCCTCAGACGATTTTTGTCTACCTACCCTGCCTTGGTATATGTATGTCTTCCTACACCCCCTCATATGATGTCTGCATACCTACCCCCCTCGGAAGAAGTTTATCATCCCTCTGTTGGAGATTTTCTGTCTACCTTGCCCCCCCCCCCCCCTCGGAAGATATATGTCTTCATATCCTCTACCCTTGGTGCCTACATACTCAACCTCAGAAGATGTCTACCAACCTACCCCACCTTATAAGAAATCTTTCTACCTACCCCCCCCCCTCGTAATATCTGTGTCTACCCCTCGTAAAATGTCTATCTTTCCCAGTTGGAAAGATGTCTATCATCCCACTCTTAGAAGGTGTCTGTCTACCTATCCTCCCACTCTGAAGATGTCTGTGTACCTACCCTCCCTCAGGAGATATCGGTCTAATTGCCCACCGGGACTATGTCTATCTATATACTCTCAGCCTTGGAAAATACGTGCCTACTTACTCCACCCCCTGTAAGATATCTGTCTACCTACAACCTGCCCTCGGAAACTGTCTGTCTACATACACCCTCTAATAAGATGTCTGTCTACCTACCCCACACTGTCTGTCTTCCTACCCCAACCATCCTCGGAAGATGTATGTCTACCTACCCCTCCTTGGAAAATGCCTGTCTACCTAAGTCTCGCTTGGAAAATATCTGTCTGCCTACCCCCCATCCTTGGAAGGTGTCTGTCCACCAACTCTCCTGTCGGAAGATGTATGGCTACCTAACCCCCCTCAGAAGATGTCTGTCCATCTATCTGCCTGTGGGATGTGTATGTCTACCTAACTACCTTAGACAATGTCAGTCTACATACCCCCCTCGGAAGATACCTGTCTACCAATACTCCTCTACATGCCAAAACTAATAATAAGATAGCTGCCAACCTAACCCACCTCTGAAGGTCTCTGTTTATGCACCCAAACTGAACATGTATGTCTATCTACCCCCCAGAAGTTGTCTGTCTACCTGCCCCCTCAGAAAATGTCAGTCGACCTACCCCCCCTTGGAAGATTTCTGTCTACCTATAACACCTCACGGAAAATATCTGTCTACCAGCCCCCTCTCAGAAGATGTCTCTCTACCTACCACCCCCCTCAGAAGTAGTATATCTATCTACCCTACCCTTGAAACATGTCTGTCTACCTACCCCCCCCCCCCCCCCAGTCAGCAGATGTCTGTCTACCACCTACATAAGTTGTCTATCTACACCCGCTCGGAAGATGTCTGTCCAATACACCACCCTCAGAAGATATCTGTCCTACCCCTCTCGAAAATGTTAGTCTACCTACACCCCAGATAATGAATGTCTACCAACCCCACCTCGGAAGATGATTGTCTACCTACCCCATAGAAGATGTGTTTACCTACCACCACTCGTAGTATGTGTGTTTACCTACCCCCATTGGAAAATATCGGTCTACCAACCGCCCTTGAAGATGTATGCCTACATACCCAACACCCTCGGAAGACGTCTGGCTACCTAGCTCCCCCTACGAAGATATCTGCCTTCATACCCACTTCTATTGGAAGATGTCTGTCAGCATACCCAAATTCAGAAAACGACTGCCTACCTACCCCACCTCAGAAGATGTCTGCCTACCAACCACCCCTCGGAATATGTATGTCTACCTACACTCATTCGGAATATTGCTTTCTACCACCCCTCCCTCTGAACATGTCTATCTCCCTCCCTCCCTCAGAACATGTCTATCTACCAGCATCCCCCACCTCCTATGAAGTCTCTCTCACTACCCCCACCCCCTCCCCCCTTCGAAAGTGACACCCTACCTACCATCCTCAGGAAATGTCAGTCTTCCTACTCCCCATACCTCAGAAGGTGTGTCTAACTATCCCCATGGACAATGTCTGTCTACATACCCCTAGCCTCAGAAAATACTTGTCTAACTACACCCCCTCAGATTATTTCTGTCTACCTACAACCCAGCCTCGGATAATGTCTGTCTACCTACCCCCTCACTAATTGTCTCTCTACCTACGCTACCTTAGAAGATGTCTGTCTACATATCCCTCATCCTCTGAAGCTGTATGTCTACTACCCCTGCTCAGAAGATATCTGTCTACTTAAAAAAACCCTCAGAACATGTCTGTCTAACAACCCCCCCCCCTCAGTTGTCTGTCTACCTACCCCCTTGAAGATGTCTGTCTACCTACCCCCAGTAAAACATCTCTGTACCCATCTTCCCCTCAGAAAATGATTGTCTACCTACCCCTGTATGTAAGATGTCTCACTACCTACCCCACCCCTTCGGGAAATGTCTATCTATCTACCCCATCCACTCATGGAAGATGCTTATCTAATCACCTTGGAAGATGCCTTTCTACCCCAGCTCAGAAATTGTTTATCTACCCCCTCCTCAGAAGATGTCGGCCAGTGTACCACCCCTTCAGAAAATGTCTATCTACCACCCTTGGAAGATGTATGTCTGTCTACCCCTTCAAAGATATATGTCTACCTGCCCAACTCGGAAAATGTCCGTCAATGTGCCCCCCTTTGGAAAATGTCTAACATCACCAAACTCAGTAGATGTGTGTCTATCTGTCCCACACCCTCGGAAGATGTCTGTATTTCCAGCCCATCTCAGAAGAAGTATGTTTACCAACTTTACATCAGGAGAAGTCTGTCCAACTACCCCCTAGGAAGGTCTCTGTCTCCCTACCCCCTCTTGGAAGATACCTCTCTACCTACAAAACACCTCAGAAAATGTCTGTCTACCTACCCCCTCAGAAGGTTTCTGTCTACCTACACCTCCTCAGATGATGTCTATCTACCTACCCCCCCCCCCCTCATCCTCAGAAGACGTATGTCTACCTACCATCCTCAGAAGATGTCTGTCTACCTAACCACCCCCCCAGAAGATTTCTGTCTATCTACTGCCTCCCTTAGAAGAAGTCTGTTACCAACACACCCATCAGAAGATGTCAGTCTACCAATCCCCACCTCAGAAGATGTCAGTCTTACCCCCCCCCCCCCCCTTGGAAAAAGTCTATCAACCTCCCTCATCAGATGTCCATCTACCACCCCATCAGAAGATGTCTGTCAACATACCCCCAGAAGATGGCACTTTTCCCAACCACAATCAGAAGATGTTTGTCTACCTGCCCTTCTGCTATAGGAAGATTACCTATCAGCCCTCAGAATATGTCTGTCTACCTAAATTCCCTCAGAAGATGTCTTACTACCAACCATCCCCCCTAAGGAAAAGTCTGTCTATCTACCCCCCCCCCCCCTCGGAGGAATTTCTATCTAACCCCTAACTAGAAGTCTGTCTACCTATACCCCCTATCTAAGGTGTCTGTCTACATACCCAACCTCCAAAGATGACTGTCTACCTCCCGCCCTCAAAAACGTTGGTGTACCCATCTTCCCCCTCAGAAGATGATTGTCTACCTACTCCCATGTGCTAGATGTCCCTCTACCTGCCTCCCTTTGGAAGATGTCTGTCTAACTGCCCGCTCCACCCACAAAGATGCCTTTCTAATACTGGCAGAACATGTCTATCAACCCCCCCTCAGATGATGTCTGTCTACCCACCCCCGGAAGAGGTCTGTGTACCCATCCCCCTCAGAAGATGATTGTCTACCTACCCCCGTACAGAAGATGCCAGTCTACTTACACCCCTTTCCGAAAATGTCTGTCTACCTACCCCATCCACGCACGGAAGATTCCTATCTACCCATCTTGGACGATGCCTTTCTACCCCAACTCAGAAATGTCTATCTACCACCATCTCAGAAGATGTCTGTCTATCTACCCCCCATTGAATATATCTGCCTACCCAACCCATCTTTGGAAGATGATTGGCTACCTACCCCATGGAAGATGTCAGGCAACCTTCCCGCTCACTTAGGAAGATGCCTACCTCCCCCTTGGAAGTGGTCTATTTTCCACCACTCAGAAGATGTCTGTCTAACTACCCCCTCTGAATGTATATGTCTGTCAACTATGTCTGTTTACCTACTCCCATAAGATGTCTATCATCCCCCTCAGAAGGTATCTTCCTATATACTCCCTCCCCTTGGAAGATGTCTGTCTACATACCCAAACTAAGATGACGTCTGCCAACCTACTCCCCCACAGAAGATGTCTGTCTACCTACCACCCTTGGAACATCTATGTCTTTCTACTCCCCGGAAGATGTCTGTCAGTCTGCCCAACTTGGAACATGTCTGTCTACGTGCCCTCCTTCGGAAGATGTCTATCATCCCCAGCCTCAGAAGAATTATGTCTATTTGTCCCGCACCAACAGTAGACGTCTGTGTACCTACCCCCTTAAGAAGAAGTCTGTTTACCAACCCCCCATCAGGAGATTCTCAAACCACCCACCAGGAAAGTCTCTGTCTACCTATCCCCCCCCCCCCTTTGGGAGATATCTGTCTACCTACAACACAACTCGGTAAATGTCTGTCTACCTACCTCTCAGAAGATGTCTGTTTATCCACACCTCCACAGATGATGTCTATCTACCTACCCCCTGCCCCCATCCTCCGAGGATGTCTGTCTACCTACACCCTCCGAAGATTTCTGTCTACCTACCCCCCTTGGAAGATGTTGGTCTACTTACCCCTCTAGATGATGTCTGTCTAAGTACACCCATCAGAAGATGGCTGTCTACCAACCCACCAATGGGAGATGTCTGTCAACAAACCCCCTCGAAAGGTGCCTTTCTGCCTACCCCCTCAGAAGATTGTCTACCTACGAACACTCAGAAAATGTATGTATACCTACCCCCCCCCCCCTCGGAAGAAGTCTGTCTAATTATTCCCCACCCCTTGGTAATTTCTGTCTACATACCACTCCCTTGCAAGATGTCTGTCTACCTACTCCCTCTTGAAAGATATCTGTTTACCTACATCTTCTGTGGGGAGGTAGGAAGACACACATCTTCCACGAGGGGTAGGTAGACAGACATATTCCAAAGCAGGGTACATGGTCAGACATCTTCTGAATGGTGGTAGGTAGACAGACATCTTCCAAGAGGGGGGAGAGACAGCTTCTGTGGTGATAATGGTAGACAAACAATTCCAAGGAGGGGTAGTAAGACAGACATCTTCTGAGGGGTTGTTTCTTAGTCATACGTCTTCAAGGGGGAGGCTTGGTAGACCGACATTTTCCAAGGGGGGAGACATTTTTCGATTGGGGCCAGATAGGGGAGGTAGACATTTTCCGGGGGGGGGGGAGATATTTTCGAGGGGGAGAGTAGATTGACATCTTCTGGGAGGGGGGAGATAGTATTCTTCCATGGGGGAAGGTGAGTAGTCAGACATCTTCAAAGGTTGGAGGGGGGGGGGGGTCAGTAGACAGACATCTTCCAAGAAATGTCGGTAAGTAGACAGACATCTTCTGTGGGGAGTGATGGTATGTACACTTACGTCTTCTGATGGGTTCGGGTAGATAAACAGGCATCTTTCATGAAGGGGGGATAGAGCTCCTTGAAGATGGGGTGTAGATATCTTTGGCAAGGAGGGTAGATAGACATAATCAGAGAGGGGTTTAGATATATTTCTTCCATAGTGGGGATAGATAGACTTGTCCGGAGTTTGTGAGGTAGACAGACATACAGACATCTTCCTAGAATTTGGAGGTAGACAAACATATACAGAATGGGCAGTAGACACATTCCAAATGAAGGAAGGCTGTAGAACTCTTCTGAGTCTAGGATAAATGTTCTCTGAGAGGAGGGGCTAGATGGAAATCTTAACAGGGGTGGGGTAGGTAGACATACATATTCTGAGAGGAGGGGGTTGATAGACAGGCATCTTTCATGAGGTGAGTTATAGACATCCGCGTGGGGGATAGACATCTTCTGAGGTGGGGGTAGATACACCTCTTCCGAGGAAGGTATGGATAGATAATCTTATGAGGTGGGTGTTGGTAGGCATCAGCTGAAGGGAGCTAGATTGGCATCTTCCGATGTGGAAGGGTTTAGGTAGGCATTTTTAGAGGGAGGGATTTCATCCCAGGGGTTTAGATAGGCATCTTCCAAGTGGGTGTAGAATGACATCTCAGAGAGGGGGTAGACAAAATCTTCCGAGAGGGGGTAGGTAGAAAGACATCTTTGGATGGGAGAGTAGGTAAGCAGACATCTTTTGAGTGGGGTTGGTAAACTGACATCTTCCAAAGGGGCAAGGTAGACAGATAGTTTCTGAGGGTGGGGCATAGGTAGACTGACACTTTCCGATGTGTGGTAAGTAGAATTACATCTTCTGAAGTGATGGGGTAGGTAGACAGACATTTTCCGAAGGGGTGTAGGTTTACAGACATATACCTAGGGGGAAGGTAGACAGACATGTCCCGAGTGGTGGTAGGTAGACAGCCATCTTCCAGTTGGGTAGGTACACAGACATCATCCAAGGGGGTTAGAAGGACAGACATTTTCCATGTGGGGGTTGGTAGATATAAATCATCTGAGGGGGGAGAGACATCT
Source organism: Schistocerca gregaria (assembly GCF_023897955.1). Taxonomy (NCBI): domain Eukaryota; kingdom Metazoa; phylum Arthropoda; class Insecta; order Orthoptera; family Acrididae; genus Schistocerca; species Schistocerca gregaria. The sequence continues at coordinate 1,260,287 of NW_026061937.1, forward strand.
TTTGAGGGGAGGGTACATAGACGGACATCTTCAGAGAGGAGGTAGTCATCCTCCGAGAGGGAGATAGTCATCCTCCGAGAGGGGGAGTAGATGTCTTCCAAGATGGGAGGCAGTTGTACATCTTCCACTGGTCTTAGCTAGGCAGACATCTTCTGAGGGAGGGTATGTAGACAGACATCTTCTGAGGGGGATAACGTCGACAGTCATCTTCTGATCGGGGTGGGTGGGTAGACAGACATCTTCCGAGTGGTGGTAGGTATGGAGGCATCTTCTGAGGCTGGATTCGGTAGACAGGCATCTTCCAAGGGGGGGGTGTTGGAAGACGGATATCTTTCAAGGGGTGGGAAACATCTTCTAAAGGATGCAGTTTGGTAGACAGTATCCTCCGAGAGGGGCCTAGACATTCTGTGAGGGAGATAACGTCGACAGTCATCTTCTGATGGGGGTGGGTAGGTAGAAAGACATCTTCCGAGGAGTGTTAGGTATGGAGACATCTTCTGAGCCTGGGTGCGGTAGAAAGACATCTTCCAAGGGGGGGAAGGGGGGTGTTGGAAGACAGACATCTTCCAAGGGGTGGGAAAGCACCTTCTAAAGGATGCAGTTTGGTAGACAGACATCCTACGAGAGAGGATGTAGACATTCTCAGATGGGGAGTGTATATCTTCTGAGAGGAGTGGTAGATTGACATATTCCGAGAGGGGGGAGATACTTTTCTTCCATGGCGGCAATAGATACATATCTTCCCAGAGGAGTACATAGATAGACATGTTTAAATGTGTGGTGAATGTAGACAGACAACTTTCGAGAAAGGGGGGGTAGGTATACAGACATCCTCAGAGGGGGTGGGTTGGGAGACAGACATCTTCCGAGATAGGGATAAGATAGAGACAAATCATTCAAGGTGTGGTAGATAAATATACAGATTCTGAGGGGTTTAGGTAAACATTCATATTATGACGGGTTGTGGGTGTAGGTAGACAGAAACCATCCGAGGAGGGGTATTTAGGCAGATAACGTCTGAGAGGGGTTATGAAGACTGACATCTTCTGAGGGGTTGTAGGAGGACAGACGTCTTCCAAGTGGAGGGTTGGTAGACAGACATCTTCAGATGTGGGGTGGGGTAGGTAGCCAGACATCTTCCAATAGGAGGTTGGTAGGCAGACATATCATGTGAGGGGATGGTTGTAGACAGCCTTTTTCTGATGGGTGGGTGGGTAGACTGACATCTTCCATGATGGGGCGTAGGCAGGGAGACATTGCCCGAGGCAGGGTGACTATAGACATTTTTTGAGAGGGGGGGAGTTAGACAGACTTCTTCTGGGGGGTTGTAGGTAAACTGACCTCTTCAGAGGGGTGGTGTAGAATGACATTTGCCAAGAGCGGTAGGTAGAGAGACATTTTCAAATGGTGGAAAGTAGACAACATCTTCTGATGAGTGTAGGTAGACAGACATCTTCTGAGGGGGATGTGTAGATGGACATACATCTTCCGATGGTTGGTGGGTACATAGACAGACATATTCCAATGTTTGCGGTAGGTAGACAAACATCTTCCAAGTGCGGGCGTCATAGATAGATATCATACAAAAGTTCATGTAGGTAGACACACATCTTCTGAGGGGGTGTAGGGAGACAGACATTTTCCGAGGGGTGTACATAGACATACATTTTCCAAGTGGGGTCTAGGTAGACAGACATCTTCAGATGAGGGGGTAATTAGACAATCATCTTCTGGGGTAGGTAGACAGACATATTCAGAAGTATGGGTTGGTAGACAATACTTTATGACTGGAGGGATGTAGAGAGACATCTTCCAAGGGGTGTAAGTAGGTAGACAGACCTCTTCCGAAGCAGAGGTGTTGGTAAACAGACAATTATCATGGACAGGGTTAGGTAGGCAGACATCTTCCCAGTGAAGTTTTGTAGACAGGCATCTTCCGACGAAGGGTTAGGTAAACTGACACCTTCTGAGGCAGGGTAGGTAGATAGTCATCTTCAGAGGGGTGTTTGGTATACAGACATCTTCCGAATGGGTGTAGGTATACAGACATATACCTAAGGGGGAGGTAGACAGACATCATGGGAGTGGGGGTACATAGACAGACAGGTGGGTAGGTATACTGACATCTTCCGAGGGGGATTAGGAGGACAGACATTTTCCATTTGAGGGTTGATAGACTTACATCATCTGAGGGAGGAGAAATATCTTTCGAGAGGAGGGTATGTAGACAGACATCTTCAGAGAGAGGGTAGACATCATCCGAGAGGGAGGTAGTCATCCTCCAAGACAGGGGTAGATATCTTCCTAGAGGGGTGTAAATAAATATCTTCCAAGATGCGAGGTAGATGGACCTCTTCCGAGGTTTTTAGGTAGGCAGACATGTTCCGAGGCGTGGCATGTAGACATACACCTTCTGAGGGGAATAAGGTCATCTTCTTATGGGAAATGGATAGGTAGACAGACATATTCCAAGGGAGGGGGGGGGGGTAGGTTAAGAGGAGATATATTCTGAGGGTGAGTTCAGTACACAGACATCTTCTGCGGGGTGTTCATTGTAGACAGACATCTTTCAAAGGGGGTGAGACATCTTCCAAAGTATGCGTTTTGGTATACAGACATCCTCCAAGAGGGGTGTGGACATTCTCTGATGTGGGAGTAGATATCTTCCCAGAGGAGTGGTAGTTTAACAACTTCCGGGAGGGGGGGGGGGGGGTAGGCAGACAGATATCCTCAGAGGTAGGGGTAGGGAGACAGATATCTCCCACAGGAGGGATAAAATCGAATCATTTGAACGGGGTAGATAGGCATACATCTTCTGAGGGGTTTAGGTAGACATTCATCTTATGACAGGGGAAGGGGGTAGGTAGACAGATCATGCGGGGGGGGGGGGGGATATGTAGACAGATATCTTACGAGAGGGGGGTAGGTAGGCAGACATATTCTGAAGAGTTGTAGGAGGACGGACATATTCCAAGGGGGTAGGTAGACAGGCATCTACAGAGGGGGGTTAGGTAGACAGTCGTCATCAGAGGTGTATAGGTAGACAGACATCTTCTAAGGGGTTTGGTAACCGACATTTCCTAAGGAGTGGCAGGTAGACAAACTTTTTCCGAGTGTGGGTGGGTATGTAGACAGACACCTGTAAGGAATTGTAGGCTGACAGACAACCTTTGTGATAGATGGTAGGTAGGCAGAAATATTCTGAAGGGAGGGTTGGAAAACATATATCTTCCAAGGGGAGGGGTAGGTAGTCATACATCTTCTGAGGGCTGGGTTTAGGTATACAGAGATCTTTCCAAGGGGGGGCAGGTAAGTAGACAGACATATACTCAGGGTAGGGGGATGAGAGACAGACATTTTCCGAGGGGGAGGGGTAGGTAGACAGACATCTTCTGATGGTTGGGTAGGTAGACAGACATCTTCCGGGATGGATAGCTAATCGGACATGGTTTGAGGGAGCTTAGGTAGACAGACATTTCCGATGGGGAGTGTAGGTAGACAGACATATTCCAAGGGTGGGGAGATGAGAGACAGACATTTTCTGATGTGGAGATAGGTAGACAGACGTCTTCTGAGGGGTTGTAGGTAGACAGACATCTTCCAAGCGGGAGCTGTAGGTAGACAGACATCTTCAGAAGGAGATTGTAGGTTGATGGACATATTTTGTGCAGGTAATGATAGATAAACAAATTCCAAGGGGTGGTAGTTTAACAGATATCTTCCCAGGGGGGCTGAGTAGATAGACAGACATCATCCAACGTGGGTAGACAGACATATTCCAGGTGGAGTAGACATCCTCCAAGGGGTAGACATCTTCGAATGGTGGTGAGGGTAGGTAGACAGACATCCTATGAGAGTGGGGTTAGAGATTCTCTGAGAGGGGGGTGTAGATAGCTACCGAGAGTGGAGGTAGATAGACATATTCCAAGTGGGGGGGGGGGGTTGGATAGAAATCTTCCGGGGGTTGAAATTTGGCAGTTGGTAGACTGGGCTCTTCTGAGACTGTGTTTGGAAGACATTTTCCGAGGTGGGAGGTAGACAGATATATTCCGAGGCAGTTGGTAGGTAGACAGACTAATTCCAGGGTGGTTGGTATGCTGACAGACATCTTCTGAGGGGGGGGGGGGGTAGACAGACATCGCCTGAGGGGCTGGAAGACACCTTCCAAAGTTTGGGGGTCGCTAGACATCTTCCGAGACAGGGGTAAACAACTTCCGAGTGGGGGGGCTGAGTAGGGGTTGGGATAGGTCGACAGACAAATTCCGAGAGGGCAGGTAGGTAGATAGACATCTCCTTAGTGTGGGGGGGGGGGTTGAGAGACATCTTTCAGGGTGATAGACATCTTACGAGGTGGGGAGAGAGTTTTTGTGGGGGTGTAGATAGACATCTTCACAGGGTGAGGTAGGTGGACAAACATCTTCCTTAGGGGGGTGACGTAGGCAGACATCTGCCGAGGGGGTAGGTAGATAGACATCTCCTGTGGAGAGTTACGTAGACTGACATTTTCTAACGAGGCAAGTAGGTAGAATTACATATTAGGTGGTGGGGCGATGAGAGACAGACAGCTTTCGATGGGGTAGAGGTAGTATGAAATCTTCCGATGTGGGAGGTGTAGGTAGATATCTTCTGGGAGGGGTGGCTACACAGACATCTCCCGAGGGGTGGGGTAGGTAGACATTCATATTCTGTGGGGAGGGGTAGGTAGTCATACATATTCTAAGGGGAGGGGGTTTAGGTAGACAGACATATTCCAAGGGTGTGGGTAGGTATACAGACATCATCTGAGGGGGGAGGGGAGGTGCAGGTTGACAGAGATCTTCCATGGATGGGTAGCTCGGTAGATATCTTCTGAGGGGGATAGATAGGCATATTTCGAAGGTGGGGTAGATAGGCACCTTCCCAAGGGGGGGGGCAGATCATCATGTGTGTGACGTCACGTGAGCTGCACTGCTGTTGAAATAGCTTGTTAATGTTTTATAAATTTTAGACTTCATTTACGTATTTTAAAGTTTTTTTGTGTTATTATTTTTGCCGTAAAAGCAAATTATTTGTGGATATTCATTTATCTCAGTCTTTCTTCCTGTGGTATTGACTCGAGTGGTCTATTATTTGTGAGTGTGCTTTCATGGTTCGTCTAAGCCTCGCGCCTCATCAGTGTGTTTACATTTTGCGGCGTGCACTGCCTCTGTAGCGGTTATAAGTTAAGTACTGACGAACTTGTTTGTGCTCTGTAATACAGTTATTAAACTGAATAGATTGCAGTGGTGTTGCTTGCCATTTTTGGCGAAATAATGACTTAATAAACTCTTGTAATCGTTCGCTCGCTGTGTTTTATAGAGTTTTCAGTGTGTTGAAGTCGTTTAGTAAATTTCGTGCTTTAGTTTTCAACTGGCGTTTAGTTTAAATTTTTTGGTTTTAGCCAATAATTTTGTGAAGTTTTGCTGGTATTGGTATCGGCTGTGTTGTAGTAGTGTTAATACAAGAAGCTGCTTTCTTAGTAGACAGAGAATTTCGAGACCATAGTTGTTAGTTCTTAAATAGTGCTGCTTTTGTAACTGAACTTTGGTAACGTAGACGTATAGTTTTTTTTAGTAACTGTAAAATTTTATCGTGAGTGAGAAGTGATGGCTATGTCGTAGGTTTGTGAGTAGTGGATTACGCTGTGGGATTTGTTCAAAGTATTTTCATTGGGGGGAATGCAGTGGGGAAGCCAGTGGTCATTTGAGGGTGATCCTGTCCTGGGAATGTAGAATCTGTAGTAGAAACAAGTTAATAGAGGAGCAGGAGCGTAAGATCTGTGCCCTTCAGGTGCAGTTACAATGCGCAAAGGAGGAACTAGATAAGTTGAGGAGGGTGAAGGGTGCTGGGGAATGGGAACTGGCAGGTGACAAGAAGATAGATAGGAAAAGGAGGTAGTCAGACAGTTTTACTTTGCATACATGCAATAGATACGACAAACTGTCAAAGTTGAGCGGAGAGGAGCCTCGTGTAGCTGTATATGGAGGTAACTTGCAGCCGTCCTCAGCAATTAGGAGGCCTAGGTTCTGCTGCTAGGTAGTTACCGGGTAGAGGTGTGGGCCAGCATTTGCAAGAAGTTTTGTGGAGTGAGTACCAGGTCACAAGCATTGTGAAGCCTAATGCAGGGTTGGCTCAGGTGGCTGAAAGCATAGGGGAGTTATGTAAGAATTTTACAAAGGAGGATCAGGTAGTGATAGTGGGTGGTGCTGGGAGCAGTCACAATAGGGACAGGGGGTATGATGTCAGTGGTGACTTGGTTAAGATAGCTACTCAAACTGGTGGCACTAATGTGCTTTTCGTGCAACTGTTTCAGCATAATGATCGGGCACACCTTAATGCGGCTGTTGGGCGCGTAATTGTGGGGCTGGGGAGTGCACTGATGGGAGAGGGCATGGATCACATCTCAGTGGTGCCAGTTGGGTCTATCAGTAGATGGGGTTTCACTAGGCATGGCCTTCCCCTCAATAGGTATGCGAAGGAGAGGCTACCTAAGCTTATAGGTGACAGTGTAGTGGGTGGTGGTGGCGGTAGTGGTGTCACTCATGGAAAAATTCCTGTAGTAGTTGGTGTTAGAGCTGCACCTTTTTAATACTGAAGTCAGCTGATTGGTATACCTGCTTAAAGGAAGTGCTTCTAAGTTTCAAAAATGGTTCTAATGGCTCTGAGCACTATGCAAATTAACATATGGGGTCATCAGTCGCCTAGAACTTAGAACTAATTAAACCTAACTAACCTAAGGACATCACACACATCCATGCCCGAGGCAGGATTCGAACGTTCGACCGTAGCAGTCGCGCGGTTCCGAACTGAGCGCCTAGAACCGCAAGACCACCGCGGCCGGCGTGCCTCTAAGGGCTCTCCTCCAGAGGATGTAATGTTTCCAAGTAGAGAAGGAATTGGCATATTTCATCAGAATATAAGAGTTATTAGGGATAAAGTTAGTGAACTGCTAACAGATGTTAACGCTGAAATTATTTGTATATCAGAGCACCACTACAATAAATTGATAATTTATAGGCTTCCTTTACCAGGCTACATATTAGCTGGCTGTTTCTCAAGGAGTTTCTTGCGGGGTGGGGAGGTGTCACCGTACATAAAAAACAGTACGTTATTTGAGTCCATAGACTTATCACGACACTGCACTGAACAGATATTTGAAAGTTGTGCAGCATTTGTTGAATTTAGTGAAACTCAACTTCTAATTGCTTGTGTTTATAGGGCCTCTAACTCCAACTTCAGAGCATTTTTGCTTAAGCTAGAGAGGGTTCTTGATTCACTTTGTAGGAAGTACCAGCAAGTAGTTATATGTGGGGGACTTCAATATTAATTTTGTATATGATTGTGCAAGAAAAAGGGGGGTTGGGTTGTTTGGGGAAGGAGACCAGACAGCGATGTCATTGGTCTCATCGGATTAGGGAAGGATGGGGAAGGAAGTCGGCCATGCCCTTTGAGAGGAACTAACCCAGAATTTGCCGGGAGTGATTTAGGGAAATCACGGAAAACCTGAATCAATATGGCTGAACGCGGGACTGAACCGTCGTCCTCCCGAATGTGAGTCCAGGGCCTTAACCACTGCGCCACCTCGCTCGGTCCCAAGAAAAATGATGTTGGTAGATCACCTAAATTCATATGATCTGATGCCAACTGTGTTTTTTTTTCAAACTAGGGTGCAGGCGAATAGTAGCACGGTCATAGACAATATTTTTATTCGTTCCTCAATACTAGATGGGCATCCTGTTAGTAAAAGTGTGAATGGCCTTTCAGACCATAATGCACAAATTTTAACACTAAAAGGTTTTTGTACTCAACTCAATGTCATATTTAGTTACAAAGAACGTAGGAAAGTCAATCCAACAGCAATAGAGTGTTTTTTAAAACTTGTCAAGGAACAAGAGTGGCAAGATGTTTATAGTGCCAATAATACAGATGATAAATACAATGCTTTCCATGGCACATTTCTCATGCTCTTTGAGAGTTGTTTTCCATTAAAACATTCTGAATGGGGTACTAGCAGTAATAGACAGCACAGTTGGCTGACTAGTGGGATAATGATTTCATGTAAAACATAGGGCGAATTATATCAAAATGTTCGAAGTAGTCACAATCAAGCTAAATAAAAATTTAGTTCCAACAGGAAATCATACAAATTTCTTAGCAAATACCTTTCTGAGATTGACGTCTGAAATACTCCTCTGTGATACAAACAAGAGAGAGATTGAGTCAATAACTATATCACTGAAGACTAAGGACTCTCATGGATATGATGGAGTGCCTAGCAGCATGTTAAAGTACTGTGCTGCACATGTTAGTCCTGTATTTAGCCATATTTGCAATTTTTCCTTTAGAACTGGTCAGTTTCCTGACCGATTAAAGTACTCATCAGTAAAGCCGCTTTATGAAAAGGGAGAAAGGGATAATGTAGCTAATTTTAGACCTACTTCTATGCCATCAGTGTTTGCAAAAGTTACCGAAAAGGCTGTGCATGTAAGGTTAATTGATCATTTGATATCACACAATTTGCTGTCAAATGAACAGTTCGGTTTTAGAAGCCGTTTGACAACTGAAAATGGCGTACAGACGTACTTTTATGCAAAATCGTAAGGTCCTAGCTCTTGTCCAATGCACCAAAGCCGACAAATAAGGGAATAACCGATAACTAAAACTTGAATAGTACTGCTTCTTACTGGCTATTACATCTTCTTAGAAGATATTTCTGTGTTCTAATAGAATGTTTTCATTTTTTTCCGCATACCGCAACACGCGACATAATTTTGCAGACGATAAATGTAACCGTTTCAGAGAGAAAAGCGGCCAATGTGAAGATGTGGCAATAAAGTCGATTCGATAGCAAATGACGAAAGCGGGCGGATTTCTGAAGTTTTTACTACGTATGAACAGTTTCACATTCTCCCGTGCAACGTGGTTTCCAGACGTCGTTTCATGCTGAATCTTTAGGTCGTCGGTCATGTCCAATGTACCAAAGCCGGCAAATAAGTGAATAACCGATAACAAAAACTTGACTACTACTGCTTGTTACTAGCCGATAACATCTTCTTAGAAGCTTCTTCTGTGACTACTATAGTGCTTTTAGTGACTGCGCATACCGCGGCAAGCGACATAACTTTGTATACGATGAATGTAACCGTTTCAGAGAGAAAAGCCACCAGTGTGACGATCTGTCATTAAGTCGATTCTTATGCAAATGACGAAAACGGGCGGATTTCTCATGGTGTTACTACATATGAAAGCTTTTCTCATTCTCCCGTACAACGTGGCGTACAGACGTACTTACATGCAAAATCTTAAGATCTTAGCTCATGTCCAATGTACCGTTTCAGAGAGAAAAGCGGCCAATATGACGGTCTGACATTAAGTCGATTCGATGGAAAATGTCGAAAACGGGCGGATTTCTCATGTTGTTACTACATATGAACATTTTTTATATTCTCCCGTGCAACGTGGCGTACAGACGTACTCTCATGCATAATCTTAAGGTCCTAGCTCATGTCCAATGCACCAAGGCGGCAAATAAGTGAATAACCGATAACTAAAGCATGTATATTACTGCTTCCTACTTTCGATTATATCTTCTTTGAAGCTTTTTCTGTCTTCTAATATAATGTTTTCAGTTTTTTCCGCACACCCCAACACGCGACATAACTTTACAAACGATAAATGTAACCGTTTCAGAGAGAAAAGTAACCAATATGACGATCTGGCAATAAGTCGATTCAATGGCAAATGTCGAAAACGGGCGGATTTCTCATGTTGTTAGTACATATGAACACTTTTCACATTCTCCCGTGCAACGTGGCGTACAGACGTACTTTCATGCAAAATCTTAAGGTCCTAGGTCATGTCCAACCGTGCGACTGCTAAGGTCGCAGGTTCGAATCCTGAATGGGGCATGGATGTGTGTCATCTCCTTGGGTGAGTTAGGTTTAAGTAGTTCTAAGTTCTAGGGGACTAACGACCTCAGCAGTTGAGTCCCATTGTGCTCAGAGCCATTTGAACTGATGTTCAATGCACCAAAGCCGGCAAATAAGTCAATAGTTTAGTTCTGCTTGCTGCTTTCGATTACATCTTCTTAGAAGCTTTTTTTGTGTTCTAATATGATGTTTTCAGTTTCTTCCGCATATTGCAATACGCGACATACATTTCCAGACGATAAATGTAACTGTTTCAGAGAGAAAAGCGGCCAGTGTGACGATCTGGCATCAAGTCGATTCGATGGCAAATGACGAAAGCGGGTGGATCTCTCAAATTTTTACTACATATGAACAGTTTTCACATTCCCCCGCGCAATGTGATTTCCAGACGTCGTTTCATGCGAAATCTATAGGTCGTCGGTCATGTCCAATATACCAAAGCCGGCAAATAAGTGAATTACCGATAGCTAAATCTTGAATAGTACTGCTTCTTATTGGCGATTACATCTTCTTCGAAGCTTTTTCTGTGTTCTAATATAATGTTTTCAGTTTTTTTCCATACCGCAACACGCGACATAATTTTGTCGACGATGGATGTAACCTGTTCAGAGAGAAAAGCGGCCAATGGGACGATCTGGCAATACATTCGACTCGATAGCAAATGACGAAAGCGATCGGGTTTCTCAGGTTTTTACTACATATGAACACTTTCCACATTCTCCCGTGCAACGTTTCGTACAGACGTACTTTCTTGCAAAATCCTAAGGTCCTAGCTCATGTCCAATGCACAAAAGCCGGAAAATAAGTGAATAAACCGATAACTGAAACTTGAATAGTACTGCTTCTTACTGGCAAATACATCTTTTTTGAAGCTTTTTCTGTATTCTAATATAATGTTTTCAGTTTTTTCCGCATACCGCTACACGCGACATAATTTTGCATACGATAAATGTAACCGTTTCAGAGAGAAAAGCGGCCAATGTTACGATCTGGCATTAAGTCGATTCGAACGCAAATGACGAAAACTGGCGGATTTCTCATGTTGTTACTATTATGTACACCTTTCTCATTCTCCCGTGCAACGTGGCGTACAGACGTACTTTCATGCAAAATTTTAATGTTATAGCTCACGTCCAATGCACCAAAGCTTGCAAATAAGTGAATAACCGATAGCAAAAACTTGAATAGTACTGCTTCCTACTTTCGATTACGTCTTCTTAGAAGCTTTTTTGTGTTCTGATATGATGTTTTCAGTTTTTTCCGCATATTGCAATACGCGACATAAATTTCCAGACGATAAATGTAACTGTTTCAAAGAGAAAAGCGGCCAATGTGAAGATTTGGCAATACATTCGATTCGATAGCAAATGACGAAAGCGATCGGATTTCTCAGGTTTTTACTACATATGAACACTTTCTACATTCTCCCGTGCAACGTGGCGTACAGACGTAATTTCATGCAAAATCCTAAGGTCCTAGCTCATGTCCAATGCAACAAAGCCGCAAATAAGTGAATAACCGATCGCTTAAACTTGAATAGTACTGCTTCCTACTTTCGATTACATCTTCTTGGAAGCTTTTTCTGTGTTCTATTATGATGTTTTTAGTTTTTTCCACATATTGCAAACACGTGACACAAATTTCCAGACGATAAATGTAACCGTTTCAGAGAGAAAAGCGGCCAATATGAAGATCTGGCAAATAAGTCGATTCGATAGCAAATGACGAAAGCGGGCGGATTTCTGAGGTTTTTAATACATATGAACACTTTCCACATTCTCCCGTGCAACGTGGCGTACGGACGTACTTTTATGCAAAATCTTAAGGTCCTAGATCATGTCCAATGCACCAAAGCCGGCAAATTAGTAAATAACCAATAGCTAAAACGTGAATAGTACTGCTTCCTACTTTCGATTACATCTTCTTAGAAGCTTTTTCTGTGTTCTATCATGATGTTTTCAGATTTTTCCGCATATTGCAAACACGTGGCACAAATTTCCAGACGATAAATGTTACCGTTTCAGAAAGAAAAGCGGCCAATGTGAAAATCTGGCAATTAATTAGATTCGATAGCAAATGACGAAAGCGGGCGGATTTCTGAGGTTTTTACTACATATGAACACTTTCGACATTCTCGCGTGCAACGATGCGTACGGACGTAATATTATGAAAAATCTTAAGGTCCTAGCTCATGCCCATTGCACCAAAGCCGGCAAATAAGTCAATAGTATATTTCTGCTTGGTACTTTCGATTACATCTTCTTAGAAGCTTTTTTGTGATCTAATATGATTTTTTCAGTTTTTTCCTCATATTGCAATACGCGACATAAATTTTCAGACGATAAATGTAATTGTGTCAGAGATAAAAGCGGCCAATGTGAAGATCTGGCAATAAAATAGATTCGGTAGCAAATGACGAAAGCTGGCGGTTTTCTGTAGTTTTTACTACATATGAACAGTTTCCACACTCCCCCGTGCAAAGTGGTTTCCAGACGTCGTTTCATGCAAAACTTTAGGTCGTCGGACATGTCCAATGTACCAAAGGCGGAAAATAAGTGAATAACCGACTACTAAATCTTGAATAGTACTGCTTCTTATTGGCGATTACATCTTCCTAGAATGTGCTTCTGTATTATACTATGTTGCTTTTGTGTCGCCACATACCGCGGCAAGCGACCTATCTTTGCAGACGATGAATGTAACCGTTTCAGAGAGAAGAGCAGCCAATGTGACGATCTGGCATAAAGTAGATTCGATAGCAAATGACGAAAACGAACGGATTTCTCTGGTTTTTACTACATATGAACACTTTCCACATTGTCCAGTGCAACGCGGCTGCTAGACCTCCTTTCATGCAAAATCTTAACGTCCCAGCTCATGGACAAGGCACCAAAACTAGCTAATAAGTCAATAATCGATAACTAAAACTTGAATTGTACTGCATCTTACTGGCTAATACATCAACTTAGAAGCTTCTTCTGTGTTCTACTATGGTGCTTTTAGTGTCTCCTTTCACCGCAGCACGCGGCACAGCTTTGCACACGCTAAATGTAACCGTTTCAGTGAGAAGAGCGGCCAATGAGACGATCTGACATTAAGTCGATTCGATAACAAATAACGAAAACGGGAGGATTTCTCAGGTTTTTACTACATATGAAAACTTTTCACATTCTCCCGTGCAACGCGGCAGCTAGACCTAATTTCATGCAAAATCTTAAATTACGAACTCATGACCAAGTCACCAAACCAGGCTAGTGAGTCAATAAACGGTAACTAAAACTAGAATTGTAGTACTCCTTACTACCCGACTATATCAACTTAGAAGCTTTTTCTGTGTTCGACTATGAAGCTTTTAGTGTCACCGCATACTTCAAAACGCTACATAGTTTGGAAGACGATAAATGAAACCGTTTCAGAGATATAAGCCTCCAATGATTCGATCGTTCAATAAGTCGATTCGATAGCAAATGACGAAAACGGGAGGATTTCTGAGGGTTTTACTACATATGAAGACATTTTGCATTCACCCGTGCAACGCGGCTGCTAGTCCTCCCTTCATGCAAAATCTTAAGGTCTTAGCTCATTTCCAAGGCACCGACGAAGGGAAAAACGTCAGTAATCGATAACTAAAACTTGAATTTTACTGCTTCTTACTGGCTATTACATCAACTTAGAAGCTTCTTCTGTGTTCTACTATGGTGCTTTTAGTGTCTCCGCATTCCGCACCGCGCGACATCGTTTTACACACAATAAATGTAACCGTTTCAGAGAGAAGAGCGGCCAGTGTGACCAACTGACATAAGGTCGATTCGATAGCAAGTGAAGAAAAGGGGCGGATTTCTTAGCTTTTTACTACATATGAACACTTTTATCATTCTCCCGAGCAACGTGGCTGATATTCCTCCCTTCATGCAAAATTAAAAAGGTCCTAGCTCATGTCCAAGGCATCAAAGGCGGCTAAAAAGTCAAAAATCGATAACTAAACTTGAATTGTACTGCTACTTACTGGCTATTACATTAACTTAGAAGCTTATTCTGTGTTCTAATATGGTGCTTTTAGTGTCTCCGCATTCCGCAGCACGCGACATAGCTTTGCACGCGATAAATGTAACCGTTTCAGGAGAAGAGCGGTCAACGTGACCATATGACACTGAGTCGATTCGATTGCAGATGACGAAAACAGGCGGATTTCTTAGGTTTTTACTACATATGAACACTTTTTATATTTTCACGTGCAACGTGGCAGCTAGGCGTCCCTTCATGCAAAATCTTAAGGTCCTAGCTCATGTCCATGGCACCAAAGCCAGCTCAAAAGTCAAAAATCGATAACTAAACTTGAATTGTACTGCTTCTTACTGGCATTTACATGAAATTAGAAACTTCTTCTGTGTTCTTTTATGGGGATTTTAGTGTCTCCGCATCCGCAGCAGGCGACATAGCTTTGCACATGATAAATGTCACTGTTCTACATCTACATCTACATCTACATGACTACTCTGCAATTCACATTTAAGTGCTTGGCAGAGGGTTCATCGAACAACAATCATACTATCTCTCTACTATTCCACTCTCGAACAGCGAGCGGGAAAAACGAACACCTAAACCTTTCTGTTCGAGCTCTGATTTCTCTTATTTTATTTTGATGATCATTCCTACCTATGTAGGTTGGGCTCAACAAAATATTTTCGCATTCGGAAGAGTAAGTTGGTGACTGAAATTTCGTAAAAAGGTCTCGCCGCGACGAAAAACGTCTATGCTGTAATGACTTCCATCCCAACTCGTGTATCATATCTGCCACACTCTCTCCCCTATAACGCGATAATACAAAACGAGCTGCCTTTCTTTGCACCCTCACGATGTCCTCCGTCAATCCCACCTGGTAAGGATCCCACACCGCGCAGCAATATTCTAACAGAGGACGAACGAGTGTAGTGTAAGCTGTCTCTTTAGTGGACTTGTTGCATCTTCTAAGTGTCCTGCCAATGAAACGCAACCTTTGGCTCGCCTTCCCGACAATATTATCTATGTGGTCCTTCCAACTGAAGTTGTTCGTAATTTTAACACCCAGGTACTTAGTTGAATTGACAGCCTTGAGAATTGTACCATTTATCGAGTAATCGAATTCCAACGGATTTCTTTTGGAACTTAAGTGGATCATCTCACACTTTTTTTACTTAGCGTCAACTGCCACCTGACACACCATACAGCAATCTTTTCTAAATCGCTTTGCAGCTGATACTGGTCTTCGGATGACCCTACTAGACGGTAAATTACAGCATCATCTGCGAACAGTCCAAGAGAACTGCTCAGATTGTCACCCAGGTCATTTATATAGATCAGGAACAGTAGAGGTCCCAGGACGCTTCCCTGGGGAACACCTGATATCACTTCAGTTTTACTCGATGATTTGCCGTCTATTACTACGAACTGCGACCTTCCTGACAGGAAATCACGAATCCAGTCGCACAACTGAGACGATACCCCATAGCTCCGCAGCTTGATTAGAAGTCGCTTGTGAGGAACGGTGTCAAAAGCTTTCCGGAAATCTAGAAATACGGAATCAACTTGAGATCCCCTGTCGATAGCGGCAATTACTTCGTGCGAATAAAGAGCTAGCTGCGTTGCACAAGAGCGATGTTTTCTGAAGCCATACTGATTACGTGTCAATAGATCGTTCCCTTCGAGGTGATTCATAATGTTTGAATACAGTATATGCTCCAACACCCTACTGCAAACCGACGTCAATGGTATAGGTCTGTAGTTAAATGGATTACTCCTACTACTCTTCTTGAACACTGGTGCGACCTGCGCAATTTTCCAATCTGTAGGTACAGATCTATCGGTGAGCGAGCGGTTGTATATGAGTGCTAAGTAGGGAGCTATAGTATCAGCGTAATCTGAAAGGAACCTAATCGGTATACAATCTGGACCTGAAGACTTGCCCGCATCAAGCGATTTGAGTTGCTTCGCAACCCCTAAGGTATCTACTTCTAAGAAACTCATGCTAGCAGATGTTCGTGTTTCAAACTCTGGAATATTCCATTCGTCTTCCCTGCTGATGGAATTTCGGAAAACTGCGTTCAATAACTCCGCTTTAGCGGCACAGTCGTCGATAACAGTACCATCGGCACTGCGCAGCGAAGGTATTGACTGCGTCTTGCCGCTTGTGTACTTTACATACGACCAGAATTTCTTCGGATTTTCTACCAAATTTCGAGACAATGTTTCGTTGTGGAACCTATTAAAGGCATCTCGCATCGAAGTACGTGCCAAATTTCGCGCGTCTGTAAATTTTAGCCCATCTTCAGGATTTCGCGTTCTTCTGAACTTCGCATGCTTTTTCCGTTGCCTCTTCAACAGCGTTCGGACCTTTTTTTGAGTACCACGGGGGATCCGTTCCATCTCTTACCAATTTATGAGGTATGAATATCTCAATTGATGTTGCTACTATATCTTTGAATTTGAACCACATGTCGTCTACATTCGCATAGTCAGTTCGGAAGAAATGGAAATTGTCTTTTAGGAAGGCTTCTAGTGGCACTTTATCCGCTTTTTTAAATAAAATTATTTTGCGTTTGTTTCTGATGGATTTGGAAGAAATGGTATTGAGCCTAGCTACAATGACCTTGTGATCACTAATTCCTGTATCAGTCATGATGCTCTCTATCAGCTCTGGATTGTTTGTGGCCAAGAGGTCAAGTGTGTTTTCGCAACCATTTACAATTCGCGTGGGTTCGTGGACTAACTGCTCGAAATAATTTTCGGAGAATGCATTTAGGACAATCTCGGAAGACGTTTTCTGCCTACCACCGGTTTTGAACAAGTATTTTTGCCAACATACCGAGGGCAGGTTGAGTCCCCACCAACTATAACTGTATGAGTGGGGTATTTATTTGTTACGAGACTCAAACTTTCTCTGAACTGTTCCGCAACTATATCATCGGAGTCTGGGGGTCGGTAGAAGGAGCCAATTATTAACTTAATTCGGCTGTTAAGTATAACCTCCACCCACACCAATTCGCACGGAGTATCTACTTCGACTTCACTACAAGATAAACCACTACTGACAGACACAAACACTCCACCACCAATTCTGCCTAATCTATCTTTCCTGAACACCGTCTGAGACTTCGTAAAAATTTCTGCAGAACTTATTTCAGGCTTTAGCCAGCTTTCTGTACCTATAACTATATCAGCTTCTGTGCTTTCTATTAGCGCTTGAAGCTCAGGGACTTTTCCAGCGCAACTACAACAATTTACAACTAAAATTCCGACTGTTCCTTGATCCAAGCACGTCCTGTAATTGCCAAGCACCCTTTGACATTTCAGCCCATCCCGCACTTTCCCGAGGCCTTCTAACCTAAAAAACCGCCCAGTCCACGCCACACAGCCTCCGCTACCCGTGTAGCCGCCAGCTGAGTGTAGTGAACTCCCGACCTATTCAGCGGAACCCGAAACCCAACCACCCAATGGCGCAAGTCTAGGAATCTGCAGCCAATACAGTCGCAAAACCGTCTGAGCCTCTGATTCAGACCCTCCACCCGGCTCTGCACCAAAGATCTGCAGTCGGTTCTGTCAACGATGCTGAAGATGGTGAGCTCTGCCTTCATCTCGTAAGCAAGACCGGCAGCCTTCACCAAATCAGATAGCCGCTGGAATCCAGAGAGAATTTCCTCAGATCCAAAGCGACTCAATTCATTAGTGCCGACATGTGCCACCACCTGCAGCAGGCTGCACCCTGTGCTCTCCATAGCATCCGGAAGGACCCTTTCCACATCAGGAATGACTCCTCCCGGAATGCACACGGAGTGCACACTGGATTTCTTCCCCTCCTTAGCCGCCGTATCCCTAAGGGGCCCCATTACGCGCCTAACATTGGAGCTCCCAACTACCAGTAAGCCCACCCTCTGCGATTGCCTGGACCTTGAAGGCTGAGAATGATCCTCTGAAACAGGGCAGGCAGCAGCATCTGGCTCAGCCAGAGACAGTGCGTGAAACCGGTTTGTCAGACGCACCAGGGAGGCTTTCTGTTCAGCCTCCGGGGACGCCTTTCGCTGCCTGCCACGCCTTGGAACGACCTCCCAATCAACCACAGGCGAGGGCTCAGCCCCATTGCGGGCAGCAACCGGGGCAACCACAGCGGCAGACCGATCTGGGGACAGACGGGACGAGGTTGACATCCCCGTGATACCCGAGTCCGGCTCCCCACAGTGGTGCCCATTGGAAACAGCCTCAAGCTGCGCGACCGAAGTCAGCGCCGATTGCAGCTGTGAGGGAAGAGATGCCAAGTCAGCCCTCATCCGAACACAGCAATCGCAGTCCCTGTCCATTCTAATCGATGTTTAACAACACAAGTCCTTGCCTAGATAACGCAAGCGGAACACGCAAAGAATGTATCAACTAACCTGTACAAATGCCTAACGACTGCGCTACAATCTGCTGATTATACGATTACAGTAACTAAAACTCGAAATTGCACCTCCTATACGAAACTCACACGCAATTTAAATAAGAATCTACGAAGTAAACACAGGGAAGAGCGGCCAATGTGACGATCTGACATTAAGTCGATTCGATAGCAAATGACGAAAACGGGCGGATTTCTTAGGTTTTTTTTACATATGAACACTTTTCACATTCTCCCGTGCAACGTGGCTGCTAGTCCTCCCTTCATGCAAAATCGTAAGGACCTAGCTCAAGTCCAAGGCACCGAAGCCGGCTAAAAAGTCAAAAATAGATAACTATACTTGAATTGTACTGCTGGTTACTGGCTATTACATCAACATAGAAGCTTCTTCTGTGTTCTACTGTGGTGCTTTTAGTGCCTCCGCATATCGCAGCACGCAACATAGCTTTGCACACCATAAATGTAACCGTTTCAGAGAGAAGAGCGGCCAATGTGACGATCTGACATTAAGAAAATTCGACAGCAAATGACGAAAACGGACGAATTTCTCAGGTTTTTACTACATATGTACACTTTTCACATTCTCCCGTGAGAGGTGGCTGCCAGTCCTACCTTCATGCAAAATTGTAAGGTCCTAGCTCAGTCCGATGCACCAAAGCCGTCTAAAAATTCAAAATTCGATAACTAAAACTTGAATTGCTATGCTTCTTACTGTTTATTACTTCAACTTAGAAGCTACTTCTGTGTTCTACTATGGTAATTTTAGTGTCTGCGCATTTCGCAGCACGCCACATAGTTTTGCACACGAAAAATGTACCAGTTTCATTGAGAAGAGCGGCCAATGCGACGATCTGACATTAAGTCGATTCGATAGCAAATGACGAAAACGAGCGGATTTCTTAGGTTTTTACTACATTCGATCACTTTACACATTCTCCCGTGCTACGTGGCTGCTAGTCCTTCCTTCATGCAAAATCTTAAGGTCCTAGCTCATGTCCAAGGCACCAAAGCCGGATAAAAAGTCAAAGATTAATAACCATAACTTGAATTGTACTGCTTCTTACTGGTTATTACATCAACTTAGAAGCTCCTTCTGTGTTCTACTATGGTGATTTTTGAGTCTCCGAATTTTGCAGCACGCAACATAGCTTTGCACACGATAAATGTAACCGTTTCAGAGAGAAGAGCGGCCAATGTGACGATATGACATAAAGTCGATTCGATAGCAAAGGAAGAAAACAGGCGGATTTCCTACGTTTTTACGACATATGAACACTTTTCACATTCTCCCGTGCAACGTGGCTGCTAGGCGTCCCTTCATGCAAAATCGTAAGGTCCTAGGTCATGTCCAAGGCACCAAAGCCAGCTAAGAAGTTTACAATCGATAGCTAAAATTATTGTTTTACTGCTTCATACTGGCTATTCCATCAACTTAGAAGCTTCATCTGTGTTCTACTATGGTGCTTTTAGTGTTTCCCCATATCGCAGCACGCGACATAGCTTTGCACACGACAAATGTAACCGTTTCAGAGAGAAGAGCGGCCAATGTGACGATCTGACATTAAGTCGATTCGACAGCAAATGACGAAAACGGGCGGATTCCTAGGTTTTTACTACATATGAACTCTTTTCACATTCTCCCGTGCAACGTGGCTGCTAGTCCTTACTTCTTGCAAAATCTTAAGGTCCTTGCAAAATGTCCAAAGCAATAAAGCCGGCTAAAAAGTCAAAAATCGATAACTAAACTTGAATTGTAGTGCTTCTTACTGGCTATTACATCAACTTAGTAACTTCTTCTGTGTTCTTTATGAAGCTTTTTGTTTCTCCGCATTACGCAGCACGCGACATAGCTTTTCACACGTTAAATGTAACCGTTTCAGAGAGAAGAGCAGCCAATGTGACGTTTTGATATTAAGTCAATTCGACAGCAAATGACGAAAACTAGCGGATTTCTTAGATTTTTACTACTTTTGAACACATTTCACATTCGCCCGTGCAACGTGGCTGCTAGTCCTCCCTTCATACAAATTCTTAAGGTCCTAGCTCAGTCCAAGGCACCAAAGCCGTCTAAAAACTCAAAAATCGATAACTAAAACTTGAATTGTTATGCCTCTTAGTGTTTTTTACAACAACTTAGAAGCTACTTCTGTGTTCTACTATGGTACTTTTAGTGTCTGCGCATTCCGCAGCACGCCACATAGTTTTGCACACGATAAATGTAACCGTTTCATAGAGAAGAGCGGCCAATGTGACGATCTGACATTAAGTCGATTCGATAGCAAATGACGAAAACGAGCGGATTTCTTAGATTTATACTACATTCGATCACTTTTCACTATCTCACGTGCAACGTGGCAGCTAGTCCTCCCTTCATGCAAAATCTTAAGGTCCTAGTTTAGTCCAAGGCACCAAAGCCCGCTAAAAAGTCAAAAATCGATAAATAAACTTGAATTGTACTGCTTCTTACTGGCTATTACATCAACATAGAAGCTTCTTCTGTGTTCTACTATTGTGCTTTTAGCGTCTCTGCGTTCCGTAGCACGCGACATAGATTTGCACACAATAAATGTAACCGTTTCAGAGAGAAGAGCGGCCAATGTGACGATCTGACATTAAGTCGATTCGATAGCAAATGACGAAAGAGGGCGGATTTCTTATGGTTTTCGTACATATGAACACTTTTCACATTCTCCCGTACAACGTGGCTGCTAGTCCTCCCTTCATAGAAATTCGAAAGGGCCTAGCTCATGTCCAAGGCACTACAGCCGGCTAATAAGTTTATAATCGATAGCTAAAACTATTATTTTACTGCTTCATACTGGCTATTCCATCAACTTAGAAGCTTCATCTGTGATCTACTATGGGGCTTTTAGTGTTTCCGCATATAGCAGCACGCGACATAGCTTTGCACACGACAAATGTAACCGTTTCAGAGAGAAGAGCGGCCAATGTGACGATCTGACATTAAGTCGATTCGACATCAAATGACGAAAACGGGCGGATTGGTAGGTTTTTACTACATATGAACACTATTCACATTCTCCCGTGCAACGTGGCTGCTAGTCCTTCCTTCATGCAAATTCTTAAGGTCCTAGCTCAGTCCAAGGCACAAAAGCCGTTTAAAAAGTCAAAAATCGATAACTAAAACTTGAATTGTTATGCCTCTTAGTGTATTTTTACATCAACTTAGAAGCTACTTCTGTGTTCTACTACGGTACATTTAGTGTCTGCGCATTCCGCAGCACGCCACATAGTTGTACACACGATAAATGTAACCGTTTCATAGAGAAGAGCGGCCAATGTGACGATCTGACATTAATTCGATTCGATAGCAAATGACGAAAACGCTCGGATATCTTAGGTTTTTTTTTACATATGAACACTTTTCACATTCTCCCGTACAACGTGGCTGCTAGTCCTCCATGCAAAATCGTAAGTTACCAGCTCATGTCCAAGGCACCAAAGCCGGCTAAAAAGTCAAAAATCGTTAACTATAACTTGAATTGTACTGCTTCTTATTGGCTATTACATCAACTTAGAAGCTTCTTCTGTGTTCTACTATGGTGCTTGTACAGTCTCCGCATTCCGCAGCACGAGACATAGCTTTGCACAAGATAAATTTAACCGTTTCAGACAGAAGAGCGGCCAGTGTGACGATCTGACATTAAGTCGATTCGATAGCAAATGACGAAAACGGTCGGATTTCTTAGGTTTTTACTACATATGAACAACTTTCACGTTCTCCCGTGCATCGTGGCTGCTAGTCCTCCCTTCATACAAAATAGTAAGGTACTAGCTCATTTCAAAGGCACCAAAGCCAGCTTAAAAGTCAAAAATAGATAAATAAAACTTGAATTGTACTGTTTCTTACTGGTTATTACATCAACTCAGAAGCTCCTTCTGTGTTCTACTATGGTGCTTTTAGTGTCTCCGAATTCCGCATCACGCGACATTGCTTTGCACACGATAAATGTCACCGTTTCAGAGGGAAGAGCGGCCAATGTGACGATCTGACATTAAGACGATTCGATAGCAAATGACGAAAACGGGCGTATTTCTTAGGTTTTTACTACATATGAACACCTTTCACGTTCTCCCGTGCATCGTGGCTGCTAGTCCTCCCTTCATACAAAATAGTAAGGTACTAGCTCATTTCCAAGGCACCAATACCAGCTTAACAGTCAAAAATAGATAAATAAAACTTGAATTGTACTGTTTCTTACTGGTTATTACATCAACTTAGAAGCTCCTTCTGTGTTCTACTATGGTGCTTTTAGTGTCTCCGCATTCCACAGCACGCGACATAGCTTTGCACACGTTGAATGTAACAGTTCAGAGAAAAGAGCGGCCAATGTGACCATCTGACATTAAGTCGATTCAATAGCAAATAACCAAAGAGGGGCGGATTTATTAGGTTGTTACTACTTACGAAAACTTTTCACATTCGCCCGTTTAACGTGGCTGCTAGTCCTCCCTTCATAGAAAGTCTTAAGGTCCTAGCTTATGTCCAAGTAACCAAAGGCGGCTAAAAAGTCAATAACCGATAGCTAAAACTATTACTTTACTGCTTCTTACTGCCTATTACATCAACTTAGAAGCTTCTTCTGTTTTCTACTATGGTGCTTTTAGATTCTCAGCATTCCGCAGCACGCTACATATCTTTGCACATGATAAACGTAACCGTTTCAGAGAGAAGAGCGGTCAACGTGACGATATGATATTGAGTCGATTCGATAGCAGATGACGAAAGCAGGCAGATATCTTAGGTTTTTACTACATGTGAACACCTTTTACATTCTCCCGTGCAACGTGGCAGGTAGGCGTCCCTTCATGCAAAATCTTAACGTCCTAGCTCATGTCCAAGGCACCAGAGCCAGCTCAAAAGTCAAAAATCGATAACTATACTTAAATTGTACTGCTTCTTACTGGCATTTACATCAAATTAGAAACTTCTTCTCTGTTCTTTTATGGTGCTTTTGTGTCTCTGCATTCCGCAGCACTCAACATAGCTTTGCACATGATAAATTTAACCATTTCAGACAGAAGAGCGGCCAATGTGACCATCTGAATTTAATTCGATAGGAAATGACGAAAACGGGCGGATTTCTTACGTTTTTGCTACATATGAACAATTTTCACATGCTCCCGTGCAACATGGCTAATAGTCCTCCCTTCATGCAAAATCGTAAGGTCCTAGCTCATGTCCAAGGCACCACAGCCGCCTAAAAAGTCAACAATCGATAACTAAAACTTGTGTTGTACTGCTTCTTACTGGTTATTACATCAACTTAGAAGCTCCTTCTGTGTTCTACTATGGTAATTTTAGTGTCTCCGAATTTCGCAGCACGCAACATAGCTTTGCACACGATAAATGTAACTGTTTCAGAGAGAAGAGTGGCCAGTGTGACGATCAGACATTAAGTCGATTCGATAGCAAATGACGAAAACGAGCGGATTTCTTAGGTTTTTACTACATTCGATCTCTTTTCACATTCTCAAGTGCAACGTGGCTGTTAGCCCTCCCTTCATGCAAAATATTAAGGTCCTACCTCATGTCCAAGGCACCAAAGCCTGCTAAAAAATCAAAAATCGATAGCTAAATTTGAGTTCTACTGCTTCTTACTGGCTATTACATCAACGTAGAAGCTTCTTCTGTGTTCTACTATGGTGCTTTTAGTGTCTCCGCATATCGCAGCACGCAACATAGCTTTGCACACGATAAATGTAACCGTTTCAGAGAGAGGAGCGGCCAATGTGACGATCTGATATAAAGTCGAATCGATAGCAAATGACGAAAACGAGCGGATTACTTAGTTTTTTACTACATTCGATCACTTTTCACATTCTCCCGTGCAACGTGGTTGCTTGTCCTCCCTTTATAGAAATTCTTAAGGTCCTAGCTCATGTCCAAGTCACCAAAGCCGGCTAAAAAGTTAATAATCGATAACTAAAACGATTATTTTACGTCTTCTTACTGGCTATTACGTCAACTTAGAAGCTTCTTCTGTGTTCTACTATGGTGCTTGTAGTGTCTACGCATTCCGCAGCACGCGACATAGCTTTGCACACGATAAATGTAACCGTTTCAGGGAGTAGAGCGGCCAATGTGACGATTTGATATTAAGTCACTTCGACAGCAAATGACGAAAACTAGCGGATTTCTTAGATTTTTACTACATTTGAACACATTTCACATTCTCCCTTGCAAAGTGGCTGCTAGTCCCCCCTTCATAAAAATTCTTAAGGTCCTAGCTCAGTCCAAGGCACCAAAGCCGTCTAAAATGTCAAAAATCGATAACTAAAACCTGAATTGTTATGCCTCTTAGTGTTTTTTACATCAACTTAGAAGCTACTTCTGTGTTCTACTATGGTATTTTTAGTGTCTGCGCATTCCGCAGCACCCCAAATAGTTTTGCACACGATAAATGTAACCATTTAATAGAGAAGAGCGGCCAATGTGACGATCTGACATTAAGTTGATTCGATAGCAAAATGACGAAAACGGGCGGATCTATTAGGTTTTTACTATATATGAACAGATTTCACATTCTTTCGTGCAACATGGCTCCTAGTCCTCCCATCATGAAAAATCTTAAGGTCCTAGCTCATGTGCAAGGCACCAAAGCCGCCTAAAAAGTCAATAATCGATAGCTAAAACTATTATTTTACTGCTTCTTACTGGCTATTACATCAACTTATAATCTTCTTCTGTTTTCTACTATGGTGCTTTTAGTGTCTCCGCAATTCGCAGCACGCAACATAGCTTTGCACCCGATAAATGTAACCGTTTCAGACATAAGAGCGGCCAACGTGGCCATCTGACATTAAAACGATTCGATAGCAAGTGACGAAAACGCTAGGATTTCTTAGGTTTTTGCTACATATGAACACTTTTCACATTATCCAGTGCAATGTAGCTAGTAGTCCCCCCTTCATGCAAAATCTTAAGGTCCTAGCTTATGTCCAAGGCAACAAAGCTGACTAAAAAGTCAAAAATCGTTAACTAAAGTTTGAATTGTACTGCTTCTTATTGGCTATTACATCAACTTAGAAGCTTCATCTGTGGTCTAGTATGGTGCTTTTAGTGTCTCCCCGTTCCGCAGCACGTGACATAGCTTTTCACACGTTAAATATAACCGTTTCAGAGAGAAGAGCGGCCAATGTGACGATCTGACATTAAGTCGATTCGATAGCAAATGACGAAAACGGGCGGATTCCTAGGTTTTTACTACATATGAACACTTTTCACATTCTCCCGTGCAACGTGGCTGCTAGTCCTTACTTCTTGCAAAATCTTAAGGTCCTAGCAAAATGTCCAAATCACAAGAAGCCGGCTAAAACGTCAAAAATCGATAACTAAACTTGAATTGTAGTGCTTCTTACTGGCTATTACATCAACTTAGTATCTTCTTCTGTGTTCTTTTATGGTGCTTTTAGTTTCTCCGCATTACGCAGCACGCGACATAGCTTTGCACACGATTAATGTAACCGTTTCAGAGAGAAGAGCGGACAACGTGACCATATGACATTGAGTCGATTCGATAGCAAATGACGAAAACGGGTGTATTTCTTAGGTTTCTTTTTTTACATATGAAAACTTTTCACATTCTCCCGTGCAACGTGGCTGCTAGTCCTCCCTTCATGCAAAATCTTAAGGTTCTCGCTCATGTCCAAGGCACAAAATCCGGCTAAAAAGTCAAAAATCGTTAACTGAAACTTGAATTGTACTGCTTCTTATTGGCTATTACATCAACTTAGAAGCTTCTTCTGTGGTCTACTATGGTGCTTTTAGTGTCACTGCATTCCGCAGCACGCAACATAGCTTTGCACACGATAAATGTAACCGTTTCATTGATAAGAGCGGCCAACGTGCCCATCTGACATTAACTAAGGCTTGATTTGTACTGCTTCTTATTGGCTATTACATCAACTTAGAAGCTTCTTCTGTGGTCTAGTATGGTGCTTTTAGTGTCTGCGCATACCGCAGCACGCCACATAGTTTTGCACACGGTAAATGTAACCGTTTCATAAAGAAGAGCGGCCAATGTGACGCTCTGACATTAAGTCGATTCGATAGCAAATGACGAAAACGAGCGGATTTCTTAGGTTTATACTACATTAGATCACATTTCACATTCTCACGTGCAACGTGGCGGCTAGTCCTCCCTTCATGCAAAATCTTAAGGTCCTAGCTCAGTCCAAGGCACCAAAGCCATCTAAAAACTCAAAAATCGATAACTAAAACTTGAATTGTTACGCCTCTTAGTGTTTTTTACAACAACTTAGAAGCTACTTCTGTGTTCTACTATGGTACATTTCGTGTCTGCGCATACTGCAGCACGCCACATAGTTTTGCACACGATAAATGTAACCGTTTCATAAAGAAGAGCGGCCAATGTGACGATCTGACATTAAGTCGATTCGATAGCAAATGACGAAAACGAGCGGATTTTTTAGGTTTTTACTACATCCGATCACTTATCACGTTCTCCCGTGCAACGTGGCTGATAGTCCACCCTTCATGCAAAATCTGAAGGTCCTAGCTCTGTCCCGTGCACCAAAGCCGGATAAAAAGTCAAAAATCGATAACTAAACTTAAATTTTACTGCATCTTACTGACATTTACATCAAATTAAATACTTCTTCTGTGTTCTTTTATGGGGATTTCAGTGCCTCCGCATCCGCAGCAGGCGACATAGCTTTGCACATGATAAATGTCACCGTTTCAGAAGAAAGAGCGGCCAATGTGACGATCTGACATTAAGTCGATTCGATAGCAAATGACGAAAACGGGCAGATTTCTTAGGATTTTTTTTACATATGAACACTTTTCACATTCTCCCGTGCAACGGGGCTGCTAGTCTTCCATGCAAAATCTTAAGGTCCTAGCTCATGTCCAAGGCACCTAAGCCGGCTAAAAAGTTAAAATCGTTAACTAAAACTTGAATTGTACTGCTTCTTATTGGCTATTACATCAACATAGAAGCTTCTTCTGTGGTCTACTATGGTGCTTTTAGTCTCTCCGCATTCCACGGCACGCGACATAGCTTTGCACACCATAAATGTAACCGTTTCAGAGAGAAGAGCGGCCAATGTGACGATCTGACAATAAGTCAATTCGATAGCAAATGACGAAAACGAGAGGATTTCTTAGGTTTTTACTACATTCGAACTCTTTTCACATTCTCCCGTGCAACGTGACTGTTAGTCCTCCCTTCATGCAAAATATTAAGGTCCTACCTCATGTTCAAGGCACCAAATCCGGCTAAAAATTCAAAAATCGATAGCTAAATTTGAGTTCTACTGCTTCTTACTGGCTATAACATCAACATAGAAGCTTCTTCTGTGTTCTACTATGGTGCTTTTAGTGTCTCCGCATATCGCAGCACGCAACATGGCTTTTCACACGATAAATGTAACCGTTTCAGAGAGAAGAGCGGCCAATATGACGATCTGATATAAAGTCGCATCGATAGCAAATGACGCAAACGGATGGATTTCTTAGGTTTTTACTACATATGAACTCTTTTCACATTCTCCCGTGCAACGTGGCTGCTAGTCCTCCATTCATACAAATTCTTAAGGTCCTAGCTCATGTCCAAGGCACCAAAGCTGTCTAAAATGTCAAAAATCGATAACTAAACTTGAATTGTACTGCTTCTTACTGGCTATTACATCAACTTAGAAGTTTTATCTGTGTTCTACTGCGGCGCTTTTAGTGTCTCCGCATATCGCAGCACGCGACATAGCTTTGCATAGATAAATGTAACCATTTCAGAGAGACGAGCAGCCAATGTGACGATTTGATATTAAGTCAATTCAACAGCAAATGACGAAAACTCGCGGATTTCTTAGATTTTAACTACATTTGAACACATTTCACATTCTCCCGTGCAACGTGGCTGCTAGTCCTCCCTTCATATAAATTCTTAAAGTCCTAGCTCATGTCCAAGGCACCAAAGCCGGCTAAAAAGTCAAAAATAGATAACTAAAACTTGAATTGTTATGCCTCTTAGTGCTTTTTACATCAACTTACAAGCTACTTCTGTGTTCTACTATGGTACTTTTAGCGTCTGCGCATTCCGCAGCACGCCACATAGTTTTGCACACGATAATTGTAACCGTTTCATTGAGAAGAGCGGCCAATGTGACGATCTGACATTAAGTCGATTCGATAGCAAATGACGAAAACGAGTGGATTTCTTAGGCTTTTAATACATTCGATCACTTTCCACATTCTCACGTGCAACGTGGCTGCTAGTCTTCCCTTCATGCAAAATCGTAAGGTCCTAGCTAATGTACAAGGCACCAAAGCCGCCTAAAAATTTAAAAATCAATCACTAAAACTTAAATTGTACTGCTCCTTACTGGCAATTACATCAACTTAGAAGCGTCTTCTGTGTTGTACTATGGGGCTTTTGGTGTCTCCGCATTCCTCAGCACGCGACATAGCTTTGCACACGATAAATTTATCAATTTCAGAGAGAAGTGCGGCCGATGTGACGACCTGACATTATGTCGATTCGATAGCAAATGACGAAAACAGGCGGGTTTCTTAGGTTTCTACTACATATGAACTCATTTTACATTCTCCCGCGCAACGTGGCTGCTAGTCCTCCCTTCATGCACAATCGTAAGGTCCTGGCTCATGTCCAAGGCACCAAACCCGTATAACATGTCAAAAATCAAAAACTAAACTTGAATTGTACTGCTGGTTACTGGCTATTACATCAACTTAGAAGCTTCTTCTGTGTTGTAATGTGGTGCTTTTAGAGTCTCCGCATATCGCAGCACGTGACATAGCTTTGCACACCATAAATGAAACCGTTTCGGAGAGAAGAGCGGCCAATGTGACGATCTGACAATAAGTCAATTGGATACAAATGACGAACACGGACGAATATCTCATGTTTTTACTACATATGAACACTTTTCACTTTCTCCCGTGCAACGTGACTGCTAGTCCTCCATTTATGCAAAATCGTAAGGTCCTAGCTCATGTCCAAGGCACCAAAGCCGGCTAAAAATTTAAAAATCGATCACTAAACCTTAAATTGTACTGCTTCTTACTGGTTAACACATCAACTTAGAAGCTCCTTCTGTGTTCTACTATGGTGCTTTTAGTGTCTCCAAATTTCGCAGCACGCAACATAGCTTTCCACACGATAAATGTAACTGTATCAGAGTGAAGAACGACCAATGTGACGATCTGATATAAAGTCGCATCGATAGCAAATGACGCAAACGGACGGATTTCTTAGGTTTTTACTACATATGAACACTTTTCACATTCTCCCGTGCAACGTGGCTGCTAGTCCTCCCTTCATACAAATTCTTAAGGTCCTAGCTCATGTCCAAGGCACCAAAGCCGGCCAAAAAGTCAAAAGTCGATAAATAAAACTTGAATTGTTATGCTTCTTACTCTTTATTACATCAAATTAGAAGCTACTTCTGTGTTCTACTATGGTACATTCAGTTTCTGCGCATTCCGCAGCACGCCACATAGTTTTGCACACGATAAATGTCACCGTTTCATAGAGAAGAGCGGCCAATGTGACGATCTGACATTAAGTCGATTCGATAGCAAACGACGAAGACGAGCGGATTTCTTAGGTTTTTAATACATTCGATCACTTTTCACATTCTCCCGTGCAACGTGGCTGCTAGTCCTCCCTTCATGCAAAATCGTAAGGTCCTAGCTCATGTCCAAGGCACCAAAGCTGTCTAAAATGTCAAAAATCGATAACTAAACTTGAATTGTACTGCTTCTTACTGGCTATTACATCAACTTAGAAGTTTCATCTGTGTTCTACTGCGGCGCTTTTAGTGTATCCGCATATCGCAGCACGCGACATAGCTTTGCATAGTTAAATGTAAACATTTCATAGAGAAGAGCAGCCAATGTGACGATTTGATATTAAGTCAATTCAACAGCAAATGACGAAAACTAGCGGATTTCTTAGATTTTATCTACATTTGAACACATTTCACATTCTCCCGTGCAACGTGGCTGCTAGTCCTCCCTTCATACAAATTCTTAAGGTCCTAGCTCATGTCCAAGGCACCAAAGCCGGCTAAAAAGTCAAAAATCGATAACTAAAACTTGAATTGTTATGCCTCTTAGTGTTTTTTACATCAACTTAGAAGCTACTTCTGTGTTCTACTATGGGACTTTTAGTGTCTCCGCATTCCGCAGTACGGGACATAGTTTTGCACACGATAAATGTAACCGTTTCAGAGAGAAGAGCGGCCAATATGACAATCTGATATAAAGTCGAATCGATAGCAAACGACGAAATCGGGCGGATTTCTTAGGTTTTTACTACATATGAACACATTTCACATTCTCCCGTGCAACGTGGCTGCTAGTCTTCCCTTCATGCAAAATCGTAAGGTCCTAGCTGATGTACAAGGCACCAAAGCCGCCTAAAAATTTAAAAATCTATCACTAAAACTTCAATTGCACTGCTCCTTACTGGCTATTACACCAACTTAGAAGCGTCTTCTGTGTTCTACTATGGGGCTTTTGGCGTCTCCGCATTCCTCAGCACGCGACATAACTTTGCACACTATAAATTTATCCATTACAGAGAGAAGTGCGGCCAACGTGACGACCTGACATTATGTCGATTTGACAGCAAAAGACGAAAAAAACGGGCCGGTTTCTTAGGTTTTTACTACATATGAACTCTTTTAACATTCTCCCGTGCAACGTGGCTGCTAGTCTTCCCTTCATGTAAAATCGTAAGGTCCTAGCTCATGTCCAAGGCACCAAAGCCGTATAACATGTCAAAAATCGATAACTAAAACTTGAATTGTTATGCCTCTTAGTGTTTTTTACATCAACTTAGAAGCTACTTCTGTGTTCTACTATGGGACTTTTAGTGTCTCCGCATATCGCAGCACGTGACGTAGCTTTGCACACCATAAATGTAAACGTTTCAGAGAAAAAAGCGGCCAATGTGACGATCTGACAATAAGTCAATTCGATAAAAAAATGGCGAAAACGGACAAATTTCTCAGGTTTTTGGTACATATGAACACTTTTCACATTCTTCCGTGGAAGGTGCTGCTAGTCCTCCCTTGATGCAAGATCGTAAGGTCCTAGCTCATGTCCAAGGCACCAAAGCCGCCTATAAAGTCAACAATCGATAACTAAAACTTGTATTGTACTGCTTCTTACTGGATATTACATCAACTTAGAAGCTCCTTCTGTATTCTGCTATGGTGCTTTTAGTGTCTCCGAATTTCACAGCACGCAACATAGCTTTGAACACGATAAATGTAACCGTTTCAGAGAGAAGAGCGGCCAGTGTGACGATCTGACATTAAGTCGGTTCGATAGCAAATGACGAATACGGGCGGGTTTCTTAGGTTTCTACTACATATGAACTCATTTCACATTATCCCGTGCAACATGGCAGCTAGTCCTCCCTTCATGCAAAATCGTAAGATCCTAGCTCATGTCCAAGGCACCAAAGCCGTCTAACATGTCAAAAATCGATAAGTAAACTTGAATTGTACTGCTGTTTACTGGCTATTACATCAACTTAGAAGCTTCTTCTGTGTTCTACTGTGGTGCTTTTAGTGTCTCCGCATATCGCAGCACGCGACATAGCTTTGCACACCATAAATGTAACCGTTTCAGAGAGAAGAGCGGCCAATGTGACGATCTGACAATAAATGAATTCTATAGCAAATGACGAAAACGGACGAATTTCTCAGGTTATTGCTACATATGAACACTTTTAACATTCTTCCGTGCAAGGTGGCTGCTAGTCCTCCCTTCATGCAAGATCGTAAGGTCCTAGCTCATGTCCAAGGCACCAAAGCCGCCTATAAAGTAAACAATCGATAACTAAAACTTGTATTGTATTGCTTCTTACTGGTTATTAGATCAACTTAGAAGCTGCTTTTGTGTTCTACTATGGTGCTTTTAGTGTCTCCAAATTTCGCAGCACGCAACATAGCTTTCCACACGATAAATGTAACTGTTTCAGAGTGAAGAGCGGCCAATGTGACGATCTGATATAAAGTCGCATCGATAGCAAATGACGCAAACGGACGGATTTCTTAGGTTTTTACTACATATGAACACTTTTACATTCTCCCGTGCAACGTGGCTGCTAGTCCTCCCTTCATACAAATTCTTAAGGTCCTAGCTCATGTCCAAGGCACCAAAGCTGTCTAAAATGTCAAAAATCGATAACTAAACTTGAATTGTACTGCTTCTTACTGGCTATTACATCAACTCAGAAGCTCCTTCTGTGTTCTACTATGGTGCTTTTAGTGTCTCCGAATTCCGCATCACGCGACATTGCTTTGCACACGATAAATGTCACCGTTTCAGAGGGAAGAGCGGCCAATGTGACGATCTGACATTAAGACGATTCGATAGCAAATGACGAAAACGGGCGTATTTCTTAGGTTTTTACTACATATGAACACCTTTCACGTTCTCCCGTGCATCGTGGCTGCTAGTCCTCCCTTCATACAAAATAGTAAGGTACTAGCTCATTTCCAAGGCACCAATACCAGCTTAACAGTCAAAAATAGATAAATAAAACTTGAATTGTACTGTTTCTTACTGGTTATTACATCAACTTAGAAGCTCCTTCTGTGTTCTACTATGGTGCTTTTAGTGTCTCCGCATTCCACAGCACGCGACATAGCTTTGCACACGTTGAATGTAACAGTTCAGAGAAAAGAGCGGCCAATGTGACCATCTGACATTAAGTCGATTCAATAGCAAATAACCAAAGAGGGGCGGATTTATTAGGTTGTTACTACTTACGAAAACTTTTCACATTCGCCCGTTTAACGTGGCTGCTAGTCCTCCCTTCATAGAAAGTCTTAAGGTCCTAGCTTATGTCCAAGTAACCAAAGGCGGCTAAAAAGTCAATAACCGATAGCTAAAACTATTACTTTACTGCTTCTTACTGCCTATTACATCAACTTAGAAGCTTCTTCTGTTTTCTACTATGGTGCTTTTAGATTCTCAGCATTCCGCAGCACGCTACATATCTTTGCACATGATAAACGTAACCGTTTCAGAGAGAAGAGCGGTCAACGTGACGATATGATATTGAGTCGATTCGATAGCAGATGACGAAAGCAGGCAGATATCTTAGGTTTTTACTACATGTGAACACCTTTTACATTCTCCCGTGCAACGTGGCAGGTAGGCGTCCCTTCATGCAAAATCTTAACGTCCTAGCTCATGTCCAAGGCACCAGAGCCAGCTCAAAAGTCAAAAATCGATAACTATACTTAAATTGTACTGCTTCTTACTGGCATTTACATCAAATTAGAAACTTCTTCTCTGTTCTTTTATGGTGCTTTTGTGTCTCTGCATTCCGCAGCACTCAACATAGCTTTGCACATGATAAATTTAACCATTTCAGACAGAAGAGCGGCCAATGTGACCATCTGAATTTAATTCGATAGGAAATGACGAAAACGGGCGGATTTCTTACGTTTTTGCTACATATGAACAATTTTCACATGCTCCCGTGCAACATGGCTAATAGTCCTCCCTTCATGCAAAATCGTAAGGTCCTAGCTCATGTCCAAGGCACCACAGCCGCCTAAAAAGTCAACAATCGATAACTAAAACTTGTGTTGTACTGCTTCTTACTGGTTATTACATCAACTTAGAAGCTCCTTCTGTGTTCTACTATGGTAATTTTAGTGTCTCCGAATTTCGCAGCACGCAACATAGCTTTGCACACGATAAATGTAACTGTTTCAGAGAGAAGAGTGGCCAGTGTGACGATCAGACATTAAGTCGATTCGATAGCAAATGACGAAAACGAGCGGATTTCTTAGGTTTTTACTACATTCGATCTCTTTTCACATTCTCAAGTGCAACGTGGCTGTTAGCCCTCCCTTCATGCAAAATATTAAGGTCCTACCTCATGTCCAAGGCACCAAAGCCTGCTAAAAAATCAAAAATCGATAGCTAAATTTGAGTTCTACTGCTTCTTACTGGCTATTACATCAACGTAGAAGCTTCTTCTGTGTTCTACTATGGTGCTTTTAGTGTCTCCGCATATCGCAGCACGCAACATAGCTTTGCACACGATAAATGTAACCGTTTCAGAGAGAGGAGCGGCCAATGTGACGATCTGATATAAAGTCGAATCGATAGCAAATGACGAAAACGAGCGGATTACTTAGTTTTTTACTACATTCGATCACTTTTCACATTCTCCCGTGCAACGTGGTTGCTTGTCCTCCCTTTATAGAAATTCTTAAGGTCCTAGCTCATGTCCAAGTCACCAAAGCCGGCTAAAAAGTTAATAATCGATAACTAAAACGATTATTTTACGTCTTCTTACTGGCTATTACGTCAACTTAGAAGCTTCTTCTGTGTTCTACTATGGTGCTTGTAGTGTCTACGCATTCCGCAGCACGCGACATAGCTTTGCACACGATAAATGTAACCGTTTCAGGGAGTAGAGCGGCCAATGTGACGATTTGATATTAAGTCACTTCGACAGCAAATGACGAAAACTAGCGGATTTCTTAGATTTTTACTACATTTGAACACATTTCACATTCTCCCTTGCAAAGTGGCTGCTAGTCCCCCCTTCATAAAAATTCTTAAGGTCCTAGCTCAGTCCAAGGCACCAAAGCCGTCTAAAATGTCAAAAATCGATAACTAAAACCTGAATTGTTATGCCTCTTAGTGTTTTTTACATCAACTTAGAAGCTACTTCTGTGTTCTACTATGGTATTTTTAGTGTCTGCGCATTCCGCAGCACCCCAAATAGTTTTGCACACGATAAATGTAACCATTTAATAGAGAAGAGCGGCCAATGTGACGATCTGACATTAAGTTGATTCGATAGCAAAATGACGAAAACGGGCGGATCTATTAGGTTTTTACTATATATGAACAGATTTCACATTCTTTCGTGCAACATGGCTCCTAGTCCTCCCATCATGAAAAATCTTAAGGTCCTAGCTCATGTGCAAGGCACCAAAGCCGCCTAAAAAGTCAATAATCGATAGCTAAAACTATTATTTTACTGCTTCTTACTGGCTATTACATCAACTTATAATCTTCTTCTGTTTTCTACTATGGTGCTTTTAGTGTCTCCGCAATTCGCAGCACGCAACATAGCTTTGCACCCGATAAATGTAACCGTTTCAGACATAAGAGCGGCCAACGTGGCCATCTGACATTAAAACGATTCGATAGCAAGTGACGAAAACGCTAGGATTTCTTAGGTTTTTGCTACATATGAACACTTTTCACATTATCCAGTGCAATGTAGCTAGTAGTCCCCCCTTCATGCAAAATCTTAAGGTCCTAGCTTATGTCCAAGGCAACAAAGCTGACTAAAAAGTCAAAAATCGTTAACTAAAGTTTGAATTGTACTGCTTCTTATTGGCTATTACATCAACTTAGAAGCTTCATCTGTGGTCTAGTATGGTGCTTTTAGTGTCTCCCCGTTCCGCAGCACGTGACATAGCTTTTCACACGTTAAATATAACCGTTTCAGAGAGAAGAGCGGCCAATGTGACGATCTGACATTAAGTCGATTCGATAGCAAATGACGAAAACGGGCGGATTCCTAGGTTTTTACTACATATGAACACTTTTCACATTCTCCCGTGCAACGTGGCTGCTAGTCCTTACTTCTTGCAAAATCTTAAGGTCCTAGCAAAATGTCCAAATCACAAGAAGCCGGCTAAAACGTCAAAAATCGATAACTAAACTTGAATTGTAGTGCTTCTTACTGGCTATTACATCAACTTAGTATCTTCTTCTGTGTTCTTTTATGGTGCTTTTAGTTTCTCCGCATTACGCAGCACGCGACATAGCTTTGCACACGATTAATGTAACCGTTTCAGAGAGAAGAGCGGACAACGTGACCATATGACATTGAGTCGATTCGATAGCAAATGACGAAAACGGGTGTATTTCTTAGGTTTTTTTTTTACATATGAAAACTTTTCACATTCTCCCGTGCAACGTGGCTGCTAGTCCTCCCTTCATGCAAAATCTTAAGGTTCTCGCTCATGTCCAAGGCACAAAATCCGGCTAAAAAGTCAAAAATCGTTAACTGAAACTTCAATTGCACTGCTCCTTACTGGCTATTACACCAACTTAGAAGCGTCTTCTGTGTTCTACTATGGGGCTTTTGGCGTCTCCGCATTCCTCAGCACGCGACATAACTTTGCACACTATAAATTTATCCATTACAGAGAGAAGTGCGGCCAACGTGACGACCTGACATTATGTCGATTTGACAGCAAAAGACGAAAAAAACGGGCCGGTTTCTTAGGTTTTTACTACATATGAACTCTTTTAACATTCTCCCGTGCAACGTGGCTGCTAGTCTTCCCTTCATGTAAAATCGTAAGGTCCTAGCTCATGTCCAAGGCACCAAAGCCGTATAACATGTCAAAAATCGATAACTAAAACTTGAATTGTTATGCCTCTTAGTGTTTTTTACATCAACTTAGAAGCTACTTCTGTGTTCTACTATGGGACTTTTAGTGTCTCCGCATATCGCAGCACGTGACGTAGCTTTGCACACCATAAATGTAAACGTTTCAGAGAAAAAAGCGGCCAATGTGACGATCTGACAATAAGTCAATTCGATAAAAAAATGGCGAAAACGGACAAATTTCTCAGGTTTTTGGTACATATGAACACTTTTCACATTCTTCCGTGGAAGGTGCTGCTAGTCCTCCCTTGATGCAAGATCGTAAGGTCCTAGCTCATGTCCAAGGCACCAAAGCCGCCTATAAAGTCAACAATCGATAACTAAAACTTGTATTGTACTGCTTCTTACTGGATATTACATCAACTTAGAAGCTCCTTCTGTATTCTGCTATGGTGCTTTTAGTGTCTCCGAATTTCACAGCACGCAACATAGCTTTGAACACGATAAATGTAACCGTTTCAGAGAGAAGAGCGGCCAGTGTGACGATCTGACATTAAGTCGGTTCGATAGCAAATGACGAATACGGGCGGGTTTCTTAGGTTTCTACTACATATGAACTCATTTCACATTATCCCGTGCAACATGGCAGCTAGTCCTCCCTTCATGCAAAATCGTAAGATCCTAGCTCATGTCCAAGGCACCAAAGCCGTCTAACATGTCAAAAATCGATAAGTAAACTTGAATTGTACTGCTGTTTACTGGCTATTACATCAACTTAGAAGCTTCTTCTGTGTTCTACTGTGGTGCTTTTAGTGTCTCCGCATATCGCAGCACGCGACATAGCTTTGCACACCATAAATGTAACCGTTTCAGAGAGAAGAGCGGCCAATGTGACGATCTGACAATAAATGAATTCTATAGCAAATGACGAAAACGGACGAATTTCTCAGGTTATTGCTACATATGAACACTTTTAACATTCTTCCGTGCAAGGTGGCTGCTAGTCCTCCCTTCATGCAAGATCGTAAGGTCCTAGCTCATGTCCAAGGCACCAAAGCCGCCTATAAAGTAAACAATCGATAACTAAAACTTGTATTGTATTGCTTCTTACTGGTTATTAGATCAACTTAGAAGCTGCTTTTGTGTTCTACTATGGTGCTTTTAGTGTCTCCAAATTTCGCAGCACGCAACATAGCTTTCCACACGATAAATGTAACTGTTTCAGAGTGAAGAGCGGCCAATGTGACGATCTGATATAAAGTCGCATCGATAGCAAATGACGCAAACGGACGGATTTCTTAGGTTTTTACTACATATGAACACTTTTACATTCTCCCGTGCAACGTGGCTGCTAGTCCTCCCTTCATACAAATTCTTAAGGTCCTAGCTCATGTCCAAGGCACCAAAGCTGTCTAAAATGTCAAAAATCGATAACTAAACTTGAATTGTACTGCTTCTTACTGGCTATTACATCAACTCAGAAGCTCCTTCTGTGTTCTACTATGGTGCTTTTAGTGTCTCCGAATTCCGCATCACGCGACATTGCTTTGCACACGATAAATGTCACCGTTTCAGAGGGAAGAGCGGCCAATGTGACGATCTGACATTAAGACGATTCGATAGCAAATGACGAAAACGGGCGTATTTCTTAGGTTTTTACTACATATGAACACCTTTCACGTTCTCCCGTGCATCGTGGCTGCTAGTCCTCCCTTCATACAAAATAGTAAGGTACTAGCTCATTTCCAAGGCACCAATACCAGCTTAACAGTCAAAAATAGATAAATAAAACTTGAATTGTACTGTTTCTTACTGGTTATTACATCAACTTAGAAGCTCCTTCTGTGTTCTACTATGGTGCTTTTAGTGTCTCCGCATTCCACAGCACGCGACATAGCTTTGCACACGTTGAATGTAACAGTTCAGAGAAAAGAGCGGCCAATGTGACCATCTGACATTAAGTCGATTCAATAGCAAATAACCAAAGAGGGGCGGATTTATTAGGTTGTTACTACTTACGAAAACTTTTCACATTCGCCCGTTTAACGTGGCTGCTAGTCCTCCCTTCATAGAAAGTCTTAAGGTCCTAGCTTATGTCCAAGTAACCAAAGGCGGCTAAAAAGTCAATAACCGATAGCTAAAACTATTACTTTACTGCTTCTTACTGCCTATTACATCAACTTAGAAGCTTCTTCTGTTTTCTACTATGGTGCTTTTAGATTCTCAGCATTCCGCAGCACGCTACATATCTTTGCACATGATAAACGTAACCGTTTCAGAGAGAAGAGCGGTCAACGTGACGATATGATATTGAGTCGATTCGATAGCAGATGACGAAAGCAGGCAGATATCTTAGGTTTTTACTACATGTGAACACCTTTTACATTCTCCCGTGCAACGTGGCAGGTAGGCGTCCCTTCATGCAAAATCTTAACGTCCTAGCTCATGTCCAAGGCACCAGAGCCAGCTCAAAAGTCAAAAATCGATAACTATACTTAAATTGTACTGCTTCTTACTGGCATTTACATCAAATTAGAAACTTCTTCTCTGTTCTTTTATGGTGCTTTTGTGTCTCTGCATTCCGCAGCACTCAACATAGCTTTGCACATGATAAATTTAACCATTTCAGACAGAAGAGCGGCCAATGTGACCATCTGAATTTAATTCGATAGGAAATGACGAAAACGGGCGGATTTCTTACGTTTTTGCTACATATGAACAATTTTCACATGCTCCCGTGCAACATGGCTAATAGTCCTCCCTTCATGCAAAATCGTAAGGTCCTAGCTCATGTCCAAGGCACCACAGCCGCCTAAAAAGTCAACAATCGATAACTAAAACTTGTGTTGTACTGCTTCTTACTGGTTATTACATCAACTTAGAAGCTCCTTCTGTGTTCTACTATGGTAATTTTAGTGTCTCCGAATTTCGCAGCACGCAACATAGCTTTGCACACGATAAATGTAACTGTTTCAGAGAGAAGAGTGGCCAGTGTGACGATCAGACATTAAGTCGATTCGATAGCAAATGACGAAAACGAGCGGATTTCTTAGGTTTTTACTACATTCGATCTCTTTTCACATTCTCAAGTGCAACGTGGCTGTTAGCCCTCCCTTCATGCAAAATATTAAGGTCCTACCTCATGTCCAAGGCACCAAAGCCTGCTAAAAAATCAAAAATCGATAGCTAAATTTGAGTTCTACTGCTTCTTACTGGCTATTACATCAACGTAGAAGCTTCTTCTGTGTTCTACTATGGTGCTTTTAGTGTCTCCGCATATCGCAGCACGCAACATAGCTTTGCACACGATAAATGTAACCGTTTCAGAGAGAGGAGCGGCCAATGTGACGATCTGATATAAAGTCGAATCGATAGCAAATGACGAAAACGAGCGGATTACTTAGTTTTTTACTACATTCGATCACTTTTCACATTCTCCCGTGCAACGTGGTTGCTTGTCCTCCCTTTATAGAAATTCTTAAGGTCCTAGCTCATGTCCAAGTCACCAAAGCCGGCTAAAAAGTTAATAATCGATAACTAAAACGATTATTTTACGTCTTCTTACTGGCTATTACGTCAACTTAGAAGCTTCTTCTGTGTTCTACTATGGTGCTTGTAGTGTCTACGCATTCCGCAGCACGCGACATAGCTTTGCACACGATAAATGTAACCGTTTCAGGGAGTAGAGCGGCCAATGTGACGATTTGATATTAAGTCACTTCGACAGCAAATGACGAAAACTAGCGGATTTCTTAGATTTTTACTACATTTGAACACATTTCACATTCTCCCTTGCAAAGTGGCTGCTAGTCCCCCCTTCATAAAAATTCTTAAGGTCCTAGCTCAGTCCAAGGCACCAAAGCCGTCTAAAATGTCAAAAATCGATAACTAAAACCTGAATTGTTATGCCTCTTAGTGTTTTTTACATCAACTTAGAAGCTACTTCTGTGTTCTACTATGGTATTTTTAGTGTCTGCGCAT
This sequence comes from Schistocerca gregaria, assembly GCF_023897955.1. Taxonomy (NCBI): domain Eukaryota; kingdom Metazoa; phylum Arthropoda; class Insecta; order Orthoptera; family Acrididae; genus Schistocerca; species Schistocerca gregaria. The sequence continues at coordinate 1,301,023 of NW_026061937.1, forward strand.
TCCGCAGCACCCCAAATAGTTTTGCACACGATAAATGTAACCATTTAATAGAGAAGAGCGGCCAATGTGACGATCTGACATTAAGTTGATTCGATAGCAAAATGACGAAAACGGGCGGATCTATTAGGTTTTTACTATATATGAACAGATTTCACATTCTTTCGTGCAACATGGCTCCTAGTCCTCCCATCATGAAAAATCTTAAGGTCCTAGCTCATGTGCAAGGCACCAAAGCCGCCTAAAAAGTCAATAATCGATAGCTAAAACTATTATTTTACTGCTTCTTACTGGCTATTACATCAACTTATAATCTTCTTCTGTTTTCTACTATGGTGCTTTTAGTGTCTCCGCAATTCGCAGCACGCAACATAGCTTTGCACCCGATAAATGTAACCGTTTCAGACATAAGAGCGGCCAACGTGGCCATCTGACATTAAAACGATTCGATAGCAAGTGACGAAAACGCTAGGATTTCTTAGGTTTTTGCTACATATGAACACTTTTCACATTATCCAGTGCAATGTAGCTAGTAGTCCCCCCTTCATGCAAAATCTTAAGGTCCTAGCTTATGTCCAAGGCAACAAAGCTGACTAAAAAGTCAAAAATCGTTAACTAAAGTTTGAATTGTACTGCTTCTTATTGGCTATTACATCAACTTAGAAGCTTCATCTGTGGTCTAGTATGGTGCTTTTAGTGTCTCCCCGTTCCGCAGCACGTGACATAGCTTTTCACACGTTAAATATAACCGTTTCAGAGAGAAGAGCGGCCAATGTGACGATCTGACATTAAGTCGATTCGATAGCAAATGACGAAAACGGGCGGATTCCTAGGTTTTTACTACATATGAACACTTTTCACATTCTCCCGTGCAACGTGGCTGCTAGTCCTTACTTCTTGCAAAATCTTAAGGTCCTAGCAAAATGTCCAAATCACAAGAAGCCGGCTAAAACGTCAAAAATCGATAACTAAACTTGAATTGTAGTGCTTCTTACTGGCTATTACATCAACTTAGTATCTTCTTCTGTGTTCTTTTATGGTGCTTTTAGTTTCTCCGCATTACGCAGCACGCGACATAGCTTTGCACACGATTAATGTAACCGTTTCAGAGAGAAGAGCGGACAACGTGACCATATGACATTGAGTCGATTCGATAGCAAATGACGAAAACGGGTGTATTTCTTAGGTTTTTTTTTTACATATGAAAACTTTTCACATTCTCCCGTGCAACGTGGCTGCTAGTCCTCCCTTCATGCAAAATCTTAAGGTTCTCGCTCATGTCCAAGGCACAAAATCCGGCTAAAAAGTCAAAAATCGTTAACTGAAACTTGAATTGTACTGCTTCTTATTGGCTATTACATCAACTTAGAAGCTTCTTCTGTGGTCTACTATGGTGCTTTTAGTGTCACTGCATTCCGCAGCACGCAACATAGCTTTGCACACGATAAATGTAACCGTTTCATTGATAAGAGCGGCCAACGTGCCCATCTGACATTAACTAAGGCTTGATTTGTACTGCTTCTTATTGGCTATTACATCAACTTAGAAGCTTCTTCTGTGGTCTAGTATGGTGCTTTTAGTGTCTGCGCATACTGCAGCACGCCACATAGTTTTGCACACGGTAAATGTAACCGTTTCATAAAGAAGAGCGGCCAATGTGACGCTCTGACATTAAGTCGATTCGATAGCAAATGACGAAAACGAGCGGATTTCTTAGGTTTATACTACATTAGATCACATTTCACATTCTCACGTGCAACGTGGCGGCTAGTCCTCCCTTCATGCAAAATCTTAAGGTCCTAGCTCAGTCCAAGGCACCAAAGCCATCTAAAAACTCAAAAATCGATAACTAAAACTTGAATTGTTACGCCTCTTAGTGTTTTTTACAACAACTTAGAAGCTACTTCTGTGTTCTACTATGGTACATTTCGTGTCTGCGCATACTGCAGCACGCCACATAGTTTTGCACACGATAAATGTAACCGTTTCATAAAGAAGAGCGGCCAATGTGACGATCTGACATTAAGTCGATTCGATAGCAAATGACGAAAACGAGCGGATTTTTTAGGTTTTTACTACATCCGATCACTTATCACGTTCTCCCGTGCAACGTGGCTGATAGTCCACCCTTCATGCAAAATCTGAAGGTCCTAGCTCTGTCCCGTGCACCAAAGCCGGATAAAAAGTCAAAAATCGATAACTAAACTTAAATTTTACTGCATCTTACTGACATTTACATCAAATTAAATACTTCTTCTGTGTTCTTTTATGGGGATTTCAGTGCCTCCGCATCCGCAGCAGGCGACATAGCTTTGCACATGATAAATGTCACCGTTTCAGAAGAAAGAGCGGCCAATGTGACGATCTGACATTAAGTCGATTCGATAGCAAATGACGAAAACGGGCAGATTTCTTAGGATTTTTTTTACATATGAACACTTTTCACATTCTCCCGTGCAACGGGGCTGCTAGTCTTCCATGCAAAATCTTAAGGTCCTAGCTCATGTCCAAGGCACCTAAGCCGGCTAAAAAGTTAAAATCGTTAACTAAAACTTGAATTGTACTGCTTCTTATTGGCTATTACATCAACATAGAAGCTTCTTCTGTGGTCTACTATGGTGCTTTTAGTCTCTCCGCATTCCACGGCACGCGACATAGCTTTGCACACCATAAATGTAACCGTTTCAGAGAGAAGAGCGGCCAATGTGACGATCTGACAATAAGTCAATTCGATAGCAAATGACGAAAACGAGAGGATTTCTTAGGTTTTTACTACATTCGAACTCTTTTCACATTCTCCCGTGCAACGTGACTGTTAGTCCTCCCTTCATGCAAAATATTAAGGTCCTACCTCATGTTCAAGGCACCAAATCCGGCTAAAAATTCAAAAATCGATAGCTAAATTTGAGTTCTACTGCTTCTTACTGGCTATAACATCAACATAGAAGCTTCTTCTGTGTTCTACTATGGTGCTTTTAGTGTCTCCGCATATCGCAGCACGCAACATGGCTTTTCACACGATAAATGTAACCGTTTCAGAGAGAAGAGCGGCCAATATGACGATCTGATATAAAGTCGCATCGATAGCAAATGACGCAAACGGATGGATTTCTTAGGTTTTTACTACATATGAACTCTTTTCACATTCTCCCGTGCAACGTGGCTGCTAGTCCTCCATTCATACAAATTCTTAAGGTCCTAGCTCATGTCCAAGGCACCAAAGCTGTCTAAAATGTCAAAAATCGATAACTAAACTTGAATTGTACTGCTTCTTACTGGCTATTACATCAACTTAGAAGTTTTATCTGTGTTCTACTGCGGCGCTTTTAGTGTCTCCGCATATCGCAGCACGCGACATAGCTTTGCATAGATAAATGTAACCATTTCAGAGAGACGAGCAGCCAATGTGACGATTTGATATTAAGTCAATTCAACAGCAAATGACGAAAACTCGCGGATTTCTTAGATTTTAACTACATTTGAACACATTTCACATTCTCCCGTGCAACGTGGCTGCTAGTCCTCCCTTCATATAAATTCTTAAAGTCCTAGCTCATGTCCAAGGCACCAAAGCCGGCTAAAAAGTCAAAAATAGATAACTAAAACTTGAATTGTTATGCCTCTTAGTGCTTTTTACATCAACTTACAAGCTACTTCTGTGTTCTACTATGGTACTTTTAGCGTCTGCGCATTCCGCAGCACGCCACATAGTTTTGCACACGATAATTGTAACCGTTTCATTGAGAAGAGCGGCCAATGTGACGATCTGACATTAAGTCGATTCGATAGCAAATGACGAAAACGAGTGGATTTCTTAGGCTTTTAATACATTCGATCACTTTCCACATTCTCACGTGCAACGTGGCTGCTAGTCTTCCCTTCATGCAAAATCGTAAGGTCCTAGCTAATGTACAAGGCACCAAAGCCGCCTAAAAATTTAAAAATCAATCACTAAAACTTAAATTGTACTGCTCCTTACTGGCAATTACATCAACTTAGAAGCGTCTTCTGTGTTGTACTATGGGGCTTTTGGTGTCTCCGCATTCCTCAGCACGCGACATAGCTTTGCACACGATAAATTTATCAATTTCAGAGAGAAGTGCGGCCGATGTGACGACCTGACATTATGTCGATTCGATAGCAAATGACGAAAACAGGCGGGTTTCTTAGGTTTCTACTACATATGAACTCATTTTACATTCTCCCGCGCAACGTGGCTGCTAGTCCTCCCTTCATGCACAATCGTAAGGTCCTGGCTCATGTCCAAGGCACCAAACCCGTATAACATGTCAAAAATCAAAAACTAAACTTGAATTGTACTGCTGGTTACTGGCTATTACATCAACTTAGAAGCTTCTTCTGTGTTGTAATGTGGTGCTTTTAGAGTCTCCGCATATCGCAGCACGTGACATAGCTTTGCACACCATAAATGAAACCGTTTCGGAGAGAAGAGCGGCCAATGTGACGATCTGACAATAAGTCAATTGGATACAAATGACGAACACGGACGAATATCTCATGTTTTTACTACATATGAACACTTTTCACTTTCTCCCGTGCAACGTGACTGCTAGTCCTCCATTTATGCAAAATCGTAAGGTCCTAGCTCATGTCCAAGGCACCAAAGCCGGCTAAAAATTTAAAAATCGATCACTAAACCTTAAATTGTACTGCTTCTTACTGGTTAACACATCAACTTAGAAGCTCCTTCTGTGTTCTACTATGGTGCTTTTAGTGTCTCCAAATTTCGCAGCACGCAACATAGCTTTCCACACGATAAATGTAACTGTATCAGAGTGAAGAACGACCAATGTGACGATCTGATATAAAGTCGCATCGATAGCAAATGACGCAAACGGACGGATTTCTTAGGTTTTTACTACATATGAACACTTTTCACATTCTCCCGTGCAACGTGGCTGCTAGTCCTCCCTTCATACAAATTCTTAAGGTCCTAGCTCATGTCCAAGGCACCAAAGCCGGCCAAAAAGTCAAAAGTCGATAAATAAAACTTGAATTGTTATGCTTCTTACTCTTTATTACATCAAATTAGAAGCTACTTCTGTGTTCTACTATGGTACATTCAGTTTCTGCGCATTCCGCAGCACGCCACATAGTTTTGCACACGATAAATGTCACCGTTTCATAGAGAAGAGCGGCCAATGTGACGATCTGACATTAAGTCGATTCGATAGCAAACGACGAAGACGAGCGGATTTCTTAGGTTTTTAATACATTCGATCACTTTTCACATTCTCCCGTGCAACGTGGCTGCTAGTCCTCCCTTCATGCAAAATCGTAAGGTCCTAGCTCATGTCCAAGGCACCAAAGCTGTCTAAAATGTCAAAAATCGATAACTAAACTTGAATTGTACTGCTTCTTACTGGCTATTACATCAACTTAGAAGTTTCATCTGTGTTCTACTGCGGCGCTTTTAGTGTATCCGCATATCGCAGCACGCGACATAGCTTTGCATAGTTAAATGTAAACATTTCATAGAGAAGAGCAGCCAATGTGACGATTTGATATTAAGTCAATTCAACAGCAAATGACGAAAACTAGCGGATTTCTTAGATTTTATCTACATTTGAACACATTTCACATTCTCCCGTGCAACGTGGCTGCTAGTCCTCCCTTCATACAAATTCTTAAGGTCCTAGCTCATGTCCAAGGCACCAAAGCCGGCTAAAAAGTCAAAAATCGATAACTAAAACTTGAATTGTTATGCCTCTTAGTGTTTTTTACATCAACTTAGAAGCTACTTCTGTGTTCTACTATGGGACTTTTAGTGTCTCCGCATTCCGCAGTACGGGACATAGTTTTGCACACGATAAATGTAACCGTTTCAGAGAGAAGAGCGGCCAATATGACAATCTGATATAAAGTCGAATCGATAGCAAACGACGAAATCGGGCGGATTTCTTAGGTTTTTACTACATATGAACACATTTCACATTCTCCCGTGCAACGTGGCTGCTAGTCTTCCCTTCATGCAAAATCGTAAGGTCCTAGCTGATGTACAAGGCACCAAAGCCGCCTAAAAATTTAAAAATCTATCACTAAAACTTCAATTGCACTGCTCCTTACTGGCTATTACACCAACTTAGAAGCGTCTTCTGTGTTCTACTATGGGGCTTTTGGCGTCTCCGCATTCCTCAGCACGCGACATAACTTTGCACACTATAAATTTATCCATTACAGAGAGAAGTGCGGCCAACGTGACGACCTGACATTATGTCGATTTGACAGCAAAAGACGAAAAAAACGGGCCGGTTTCTTAGGTTTTTACTACATATGAACTCTTTTAACATTCTCCCGTGCAACGTGGCTGCTAGTCTTCCCTTCATGTAAAATCGTAAGGTCCTAGCTCATGTCCAAGGCACCAAAGCCGTATAACATGTCAAAAATCGATAACTAAAACTTGAATTGTTATGCCTCTTAGTGTTTTTTACATCAACTTAGAAGCTACTTCTGTGTTCTACTATGGGACTTTTAGTGTCTCCGCATATCGCAGCACGTGACGTAGCTTTGCACACCATAAATGTAAACGTTTCAGAGAAAAAAGCGGCCAATGTGACGATCTGACAATAAGTCAATTCGATAAAAAAATGGCGAAAACGGACAAATTTCTCAGGTTTTTGGTACATATGAACACTTTTCACATTCTTCCGTGGAAGGTGCTGCTAGTCCTCCCTTCATGCAAGATCGTAAGGTCCTAGCTCATGTCCAAGGCACCAAAGCCGCCTATAAAGTCAACAATCGATAACTAAAACTTGTATTGTACTGCTTCTTACTGGATATTACATCAACTTAGAAGCTCCTTCTGTATTCTGCTATGGTGCTTTTAGTGTCTCCGAATTTCACAGCACGCAACATAGCTTTGAACACGATAAATGTAACCGTTTCAGAGAGAAGAGCGGCCAGTGTGACGATCTGACATTAAGTCGGTTCGATAGCAAATGACGAATACGGGCGGGTTTCTTAGGTTTCTACTACATATGAACTCATTTCACATTATCCCGTGCAACATGGCAGCTAGTCCTCCCTTCATGCAAAATCGTAAGATCCTAGCTCATGTCCAAGGCACCAAAGCCGTCTAACATGTCAAAAATCGATAAGTAAACTTGAATTGTACTGCTGTTTACTGGCTATTACATCAACTTAGAAGCTTCTTCTGTGTTCTACTGTGGTGCTTTTAGTGTCTCCGCATATCGCAGCACGCGACATAGCTTTGCACACCATAAATGTAACCGTTTCAGAGAGAAGAGCGGCCAATGTGACGATCTGACAATAAATGAATTCTATAGCAAATGACGAAAACGGACGAATTTCTCAGGTTATTGCTACATATGAACACTTTTAACATTCTTCCGTGCAAGGTGGCTGCTAGTCCTCCCTTCATGCAAGATCGTAAGGTCCTAGCTCATGTCCAAGGCACCAAAGCCGCCTATAAAGTAAACAATCGATAACTAAAACTTGTATTGTATTGCTTCTTACTGGTTATTAGATCAACTTAGAAGCTGCTTTTGTGTTCTACTATGGTGCTTTTAGTGTCTCCAAATTTCGCAGCACGCAACATAGCTTTCCACACGATAAATGTAACTGTTTCAGAGTGAAGAGCGGCCAATGTGACGATCTGATATAAAGTCGCATCGATAGCAAATGACGCAAACGGACGGATTTCTTAGGTTTTTACTACATATGAACACTTTTACATTCTCCCGTGCAACGTGGCTGCTAGTCCTCCCTTCATACAAATTCTTAAGGTCCTAGCTCATGTCCAAGGCACCAAAGCTGTCTAAAATGTCAAAAATCGATAACTAAACTTGAATTGTACTGCTTCTTACTGGCTATTACATCAACTTAGAAGCGTCTTCTGTGTTGTACTATGGGGCTTTTGGTGTCTCCGATTCCGCAGCACGCGACATAGTTTTGCACACGATAAATGTAACCGTTTCAAAGAGAAGAGCGGCCAGTGTGACGATCTGATATGAAGTCGAATCGATAGCAAATGACGAAAACGGGGGGATTACTTAGGTTTTTACTACATATGAACACTTTTCACATTCTCCCGTGCAACGTGGCTGCTAGTCCTCCCTTCATGGAAAATCTTAAGGCCCTAGGTCAGTCCAGGGCACCAAAGCCGTCTATAAAGTCAAAAATCGATAACTAAAACTTGAATTGTTATGCCTCTTAGTGTTTTTTACATCAACTTAGAAGCTGATTTTGTGTTCTACTATGGTACTTTTAGCGTCTGCGCATTCCGCAGCACGCCACATAGTTTTGCACACGATAATTGTAACCGTTTCATTGAGAAGTGCGGCCAATGTGACGATCTGACATTAAGTCGATTCGATAGCAAATGACGAAAACGAGTGGATTTCTTAGGCTTTTAATACATTCGATCACTTTCCACATTCTCACGTGCAACGTGGCTGCTAGTCTTACCTTCATGCAAAATCGTAAGGTCCTAGCTAATGTACAAGGCACCACAGCCGCCTAAAAATTTAAAAATCAATCACTAAAACTTAAATTGTACTGCTCCTTACTGGCAATTACATCAACTTAGAAGCGTCTTCTGTGTTGTACTATGGGGCTTTTGGTGTCTCCGCATTCCTCAGCACGCGACATAGCTTTGCACACGATAAATTTATCAATTTCAGAGAGAAGTGCGGCCGATGTGACGACCTGACATTATGTCGATTCGATAGCAAATGACGAAAACAGGCGGGTTTCTTAGGTTTTTACTACATATGAACTCATTTTACATTCTCCCGCGCAACGTGGCTGCTAGTCCTCCCTTCATGCACAATCGTAAGGTCCTCGCTCATGTCCAAGGCACCAAACCCGTTTAACATGTCAAAAATCAAGAACTAAACTTGAATTGTACTGCTGGTTACTGGCTATTACATCAACTTAGAAGTTTCTTCTGTGTTCTAATGTGGTGCTTTTAGAGTCTCCGCATATCGCAGCACGTGACATAGCTTTGCACACCATAATTGAAACCGTTTCAGAGAGAAGAGCGGCCAATGTGACGATCTGACAATAAGTCAATTGGATACAAATGACGAAAACGGACGAATATCTCATGTTTTTACTACATATGAACACTTTTCACTTTCTCCCGTGCAACGTGACTGCTAGTCCTCCATTTATGCAAAATCGTAAGGTCCTAGCTCATGTCCAAGGCACCAAAGCCGGCTAAAAATTTAAAAATCGATCACTAAACCTTAAATTGTACTGCTTCTTACTGGTTATTACATCAACTTAGAAGCTCCTTCTGTGTTCTACTGTGGTGCTTTTAGTGTCTCCAAATTTCGCAGCACGCAACATAGCTTTCCACACGATAAATGTAACTGTTTCAGAGTGAAAAGCGGCCAATGTGACGATCTGATATAAAGTCGCATCGATAGCAAATGACGCAAACGGACGGATTTCTTAGGTTTTTACTACATATGAACACATTTCACATTCTCTTGTGCAACGTGGTTGCTAGTCTTCCCTTCATGCAAAATCGTAAGGTCCCAGCTGATGTACAAGGCACCAAAGCCGCCTAAAAATTTAAAAATCTATCACTAAAACTTCAATTGTACTGCTCCTTACTGGCTATTACACCAACTTAGAAGCGTCTTCTGTGTTCTACTATGGGGCTTTTGGCGTCTCCGCATTCCTCAGCACGCGACATAATTTTGCACACTATAAATTTATCCATTACAGAGAGAAGTGTGGCCAATGTGACGACCTGACATTATTTCGATTTGACAGCAAATGACGAAAAAAACGGGCCGGTTTCTTTGGTTTTTACTACATATGAACTCTTTTCACATTCTCCCGTGCAACGTGGCTGCTAGTCTTCCCTTCATGTAAAATCGTAAGGTCCTAGCTCATGTCCAAGGCACCAAAGCCGTATAACATGTCAAAAATCGATAACTAAAACTTGAATTGTTATGCCTCTTAGTGTTTTTTACATCAACTTAGAAGCTACTTCTGTGTTCTACTATGGGACTTTTAGTGTCTCCGCATATCGCAGCACGTGACGTAGCTTTGCATACCATAAATGTAAACGTTTCAGAGAGCAGAGCGGCCAATGTGACGATCTGACAATAAGTCAATTCAATAGCAAATGGCGAAAACGGACAAATTTCTCAGGTTTTTGGTACATATGAACACTTTTCACATTCTTCCGTGCAAGGTGGCTGCTAGTCCTCCCTTCATGCAAAATCGTAAGGTCCTAGCCCATGTCCAAGGCACCAAAGCTGTCTAAAATGTCAAAAATCGATAACTAAACTTGAATTGTACTGCTTCTTACTGGCTATTACATCAACTTAGAAGTTTCATCTGTGTTCTACTGCGGCGCTTTTAGTGTATCCGCATATCGCAGCACGCGACATAGCTTTGCATAGATAAATGTAAACATTTCATAGAGAAGAGCAGCCAATGTGACGATTTGATATTAAGTCAATTCAACAGCAAATGACGAAAACTAGCGGATTTCTTAGATTTTAACTACATTTGAACACATTTCACATTCTCCCGTGCAACGTGGCTGCTAGTCCTCCCTTCATACAAATTCTTAAGGTCCTAGCTCATGTGCAAGGCACCAAAGCCGGCTAAAAAGTCAAAAATCGATAACTAAAACTTGAATTGTTATGCCTCTTAGTGTTTTTTACATCAACTTAGAAGCTACTTCTGTGTTCTACTATGGGACTTTTAGTGTCTCCGCATATCGCAGCACGTGACGTAGCTTTGCACACCATAAATGTAAACGTTTCAGAGAGAAGAGCGGCCAATGTGACGATCTGACAATAAGTCAATTCGATAGCAAATGGCGAAAACGGACAAATTTCTCAGGTTTTTGGTACATATGAACACTTTTCACATTCTTCCGTGGAAGGTGGCTGCTAGTCCTCCCTTCATGCAAGATCGTAAGGTCCTAGCTCATGTCCAAGGCACCAAAGCCGCCTATAAAGTCAACAATCGATAACTAAAACTTGTATTGTATTGCTTCTTACTGGTTATTAGATCAACTTAGAAGCTCCTTTTGTGTTCTACTATGGTGCTTATAGTGTCCGCGCATTCCGCAGCACGGCACATAGTTTTGCACACGATAAATGTCACCGTTTCATAGAGAAGAGCGGCCGATGTGACGATCAGACATTAAGTCGATTCGATAGCAAATGACGAAAACGAGCGGATGTCTTAGGTTTTTACTACATTCGATCACTTTTCACATTCTCCCGTGCAACGTGGCTGCTAGTCCACCCTTCATGCAAATTCTTAAGGTCCTACCTCATGTCCAAGGCACCAAAGCCGGCTAATAATTCAAAAATCGATAACTAAATTTTAGTTCTACTGCTTCTTACTGGCTGTTGCTTCAAATTAGAAGCTTTTTTCTGTGTTCTACTATGGTGCTTTTAGTGTCTCCGCATATCGCAGCACGCGACATAGCTTTGCATAGATAAATGTAACCATTTCAGAGAGACGAGCAGCCAATGTGACGATTTGATATTAAGTCAATTCAACAGCAAATGACGAAAACTCGCGGATTTCTTAGATTTTAACTACATTTGAACACATTTCACATTCTCCCGTGCAACGTGGCTGCTAGTCCTCCCTTCATAGAAATTCTTAAAGTCCGAGCTCATGTCCAAGGCACCAAAGCCGGCTAAAAAGTCAAAAATAGATAACTAAAACTTGAATTGTTATGCCTCTTAGTGCTTTTTACATCAACTTACAAGCTACTTCTGTGTTCTACTATGGTACTTTTAGCGTCTGCGCATTCCGCAGCACGCCACATAGTTTTGCACACGATAATTGTAACCGTTTCATTGAGAAGAGCGGCCAATGTGACGATCTGACATTAAGTCGATTCGATAGCAAATGACGAAAACGAGTGGATTTCTTAGGCTTTTAATACATTCGATCACTTTCCACATTCTCACGTGCAACGTGGCTGCTAGTCTTCCCTTCATGCAAAATCGTAAGGTCCTAGCTAATGTACAAGGCACCAAAGCCGCCTAAAAATTTAAAAATCAATCACTAAAACTTAAATTGTACTGCTCCTTACTGGCAATTACATCAACTTAGAAGCGTCTTCTGTGTTGTACTATGGGGCTTTTGGTGTCTCCGCATTCCTCAGCACGCGACATAGCTTTGCACACGATAAATTTATCAATTTCAGAGAGAAGTGCGGCCGATGTGACGACCTGACATTATGTCGATTCGATAGCAAATGACGAAAACAGGCGGGTTTCTTAGGTTTCTACTACATATGAACTCATTTTACATTCTCCCGCGCAACGTGGCTGCTAGTCCTCCCTTCATGCACAATCGTAAGGTCCTGGCTCATGTCCAAGGCACCAAACCCGTATAACATGTCAAAAATCAAAAACTAAACTTGAATTGTACTGCTGGTTACTGGCTATTACATCAACTTAGAAGCTTCTTCTGTGTTGTAATGTGGTGCTTTTAGAGTCTCCGCATATCGCAGCACGTGACATAGCTTTGCACACCATAAATGAAACCGTTTCGGAGAGAAGAGCGGCCAATGTGACGATCTGACAATAAGTCAATTGGATACAAATGACGAAAACGGACGAATATCTCATGTTTTTACTACATATGAACACTTTTCACTTTCTCCCGTGCAACGTGACTGCTAGTCCTCCATTTATGCAAAATCGTAAGGTCCTAGCTCATGTCCAAGGCACCAAAGCCGGCTAAAAATTTAAAAATCGATCACTAAACCTTAAATTGTACTGCTTCTTACTGGTTATTACATCAACTTAGAAGCTCCTTCTGTGTTCTACTATGGTGCTTTTAGTGTCTCCAAATTTCGCAGCACGCAACATAGCTTTCCACACGATAAATGTAACTGTTTCAGAGTGAAGAACGACCAATGTGACGATCTGATATAAAGTCGCATCGATAGCAAATGACGCAAACGGACGGATTTCTTAGGTTTTTACTACATATGAACACTTTTCACATTCTCCCGTGCAACGTGGCTGCTAGTCCTCCCTTCATACAAATTCTTAAGGTCCTAGCTCATGTCCAAGGCACCAAAGCCGGCCAAAAAGTCAAAAGTCGATAAATAAAACTTGAATTGTTATGCTTCTTACTCTTTATTACATCAAATTAGAAGCTACTTCTGTGTTCTACTATGGTACTTTCAGTTTCTGCGCATTCCGCAGCACGCCACATAGTTTTGCACACGATAAATGTCACCGTTTCATAGAGAAGAGCGGCCAATGTGACGATCTGACATTAAGTCGATTCGATAGCAAACGACGAAGACGAGCGGATTTCTTAGGTTTTTAATACATTCGATCACTTTTCACATTCTCCCGTGCAACGTGGCTGCTAGTCCTCCCTTCATGCAAAATCGTAAGGTCCTAGCTCATGTCCAAGGCACCAAAGCTGTCTAAAATGTCAAAAATCGATAACTAAACTTGAATTGTACTGCTTCTTACTGGCTATTACATCAACTTAGAAGTTTCATCTGTGTTCTACTGCGGCGCTTTTAGTGTATCCGCATATCGCAGCACGCGACATAGCTTTGCATAGTTAAATGTAAACATTTCATAGAGAAGAGCAGCCAATGTGACGATTTGATATTAAGTCAATTCAACAGCAAATGACGAAAACTAGCGGATTTCTTAGATTTTATCTACATTTGAACACATTTCACATTCTCCCGTGCAACGTGGCTGCTAGTCCTCCCTTCATACAAATTCTTAAGGTCCTAGCTCATGTCCAAGGCACCAAAGCCGGCTAAAAAGTCAAAAATCGATAACTAAAACTTGAATTGTTATGCCTCTTAGTGTTTTTTACATCAACTTAGAAGCTACTTCTGTGTTCTACTATGGGACTTTTAGTGTCTCCGCATTCCGCAGTACGGGACATAGTTTTGCACACGATAAATGTAACCGTTTCAGAGAGAAGAGCGGCCAATATGACAATCTGATATAAAGTCGAATCGATAGCAAACGACGAAATCGGGCGGATTTCTTAGGTTTTTACTACATATGAACACATTTCACATTCTCCCGTGCAACGTGGCTGCTAGTCCTCCCTTCATGCAAAATCGTAAGGTCCTAGCTAATGTACAAGGCACCAAAGCCGCCTAAAAATTTAAAAATCTATCACTAAAACTTCAATTGCACTGCTCCTTACTGGCTATTACACCAACTTAGAAGCGTCTTCTGTGTTCTACTATGGGGCTTTTGGCGTCTCCGCATTCCTCAGCACGCGACATAACTTTGCACACTATAAATTTATCCATTACAGAGAGAAGTGCGGCCAACGTGACGACCTGACATTATGTCGATTTGACAGCAAATGACGAAAAAAACGGGCCAGTTTCTTAGGTTTTTACTACATATGAACTCTTTTAACATTCTCCCGTGCAACGTGGCTGCTAGTCTTCCCTTCATGTAAAATCGTAAGGTCCTAGCTCATGTCCAAGGCACCAAAGCCGTATAACATGTCAAAAATCGATAACTAAAACTTGAATTGTTATGCCTCTTAGTGTTTTTTACATCAACTTAGAAGCTACTTCTGTGTTCTACTATGGGACTTTTAGTGTCTCCGCATATCGCAGCACGTGACGTAGCTTTGCACACCATAAATGTAAACGTTTCAGAGAGAAGAGCGGCCAATGTGACGATCTGACAATAAGTCAATTCGATAAAAAAATGGCGAAAACGGACAAATTTCTCAGGTTTTTGGTACATATGAACACTTTTCACATTCTTCCGTGGAAGGTGCTGCTAGTCCTCCCTTCATGCAAGATCGTAAGGTCCTAGCTCATGTCCAAGGCACCAAAGCCGCCTATAAAGTCAACAATCGATAACTAAAACTTGTATTGTACTGCTTCTTACTGGATATTACATCAACTTAGAAGCTCCTTCTGTATTCTGCTATGGTGCTTTTAGTGTCTCCGAATTTCACAGCACGCAACATAGCTTTGAACACGATAAATGTAACCGTTTCAGAGAGAAGAGCGGCCAGTGTGACGATCTGACATTAAGTCGGTTCGATAGCAAATGACGAATACGGGCGGGTTTCTTAGGTTTTTACTACATATGAACTCATTTCACATTATCCCGTGCAACATGGCAGCTAGTCCTCCCTTCATGCAAAATCGTAAGATCCTAGCTCATGTCCAAGGCACCAAAGCCGTCTAACATGTCAAAAATCGATAAGTAAACTTGAATTGTACTGCTGTTTACTGGCTATTACATCAACTTAGAAGCTTCTTCTGTGTTCTACTGTGGTGCTTTTAGTGTCTCCGCATATTGCAGCACGCGACATAGCTTTGCACACCATAAATGTAACCGTTTCAGAGAGAAGAGCGGCCAATGTGACGATCTGACAATAAATGAATTCTATAGCAAATGACGAAAACGGACGAATTTCTCAGGTTATTGCTACATATGAACACTTTTAACATTCTTCCGTGCAAGGTGGCTGCTAGTCCTCCTTTCATGCAAGATCGTAAGGTCCTAGCTCATGTCCAAGGCACCAAAGCCGCCTATAAAGTAAACAATCGATAACTAAAACTTGTATTGTATTGCTTCTTACTGGTTATTAGATCAACTTAGAAGCTGCTTTTGTGTTCTACTATGGTGCTTTTAGTGTCTCCAAATTTCGCAGCACGCAACATAGCTTTCCACACGATAAATGTAACTGTTTCAGAGTGAAGAGCGGCCAATGTGACGATCTGATATAAAGTCGCATCGATAGCAAATGACGCAAACGGACGGATTTCTTAGGTTTTTACTACATATGAACACTTTTCACATTCTCCCGTGCAACGTGGCTGCTAGTCCTCCCTTCATGCAAATTCTTAAGGTCATAGCTCATGTCCAAGGCACCAAAGCTGTCTAAAATGTCAAAAATCGATAACTAAACTTGAATTGTACTGCTTCTTACTGGCTATTACATCAACTTAGAAGTTTCATCTGTGTTCTACTGCGGCGCTTTTAGTGTATCCGCATATCGCAGCACGCGACATAGCTTTGCATAAATAAATGTAAACATTTCATAGAGAAGAGCAGCCAATGTGACGATTTGATATTAAGTCAATTCAACAGCAAATGACGAAAACTAGCGGATTTCTTAGATTTTAACTACATTTGAACACATTTCACATTCTCCCGTGCAACGTGGCTGCTAGTCCTCCCTTCATACAAATTCTTAAGGTCCTAGATCATGTCCAAGGCACCAAAGCCGGCTAAAAAGTCAAAAATCGATAACTAAAACTTGAATTGTTATGCCTCTTAGTGTTTTTTACATCAACTTACAAGCTACTTCTGTGTTCTACTATGGTACTTTTAGTGTCTCCGATTCCGCAGCACGCGACATAGTTTTGCACACGATAAATGTAACCGTTTCAAAGAGAAGAGCGGCCAGTGTGACGATCTGATATGAAGTCGAATCGATAGCAAATGACGAAAACGGGGGGATTACTTAGGTTTTTACTACATATGATCACTTTTCACATTCTCCCGTGCAACGTGGCTGCTAGTCCTCCCTTCATGGAAAATCTTAAGGCCCTAGGTCAGTCCAGGGCACCAAAGCCGTCTATAAAGTCAAAAATCGATAACTAAAACTTGAATTGTTATGCCTCTTAGTGTTTTTTACATCAACTTAGAAGCTACTTTTGTGTTCTACTATGGTACTTTTAGCGTCTGCGCATTCCGCAGCACGCCACATAGTTTTGCACACGATAATTGTAACCGTTTCATTGAGAAGTGCGGCCAATGTGACGATCTGACATTAAGTCGATTCGATAGCAAATGACGAAAACGAGTGGATTTCTTAGGCTTTTAATACATTCGATCACTTTCCACATTCTCACGTGCAACGTGGCTGCTAGTCTTACCTTCATGCAAAATCGTAAGGTCCTAGCTAATGTACAAGGCACCAAAGCCGCCTAAAAATTTAAAAATCAATCACTAAAACTTAAATTGTACTGCTCCTTACTGGCAATTACATCAACTTAGAAGCGTCTTCTGTGTTGTACTATGGGGCTTTTGGTGTCTCCGCATTCCTCAGCACGCGACATAGCTTTGCACACGATAAATTTATCAATTTCAGAGAGAAGTGCGGCCGATGTGACGACCTGACATTATGTCGATTCGATAGCAAATGACGAAAACAGGCGGGTTTCTTAGGTTTTTACTACATATGAACTCATTTTACATTCTCCCGCGCAACGTGGCTGCTAGTCCTCCCTTCATGCACAATCGTAAGGTCCTCGCTCATGTCCAAGGCACCAAACCCGTTTAACATGTCAAAAATCAAGAACTAAACTTGAATTGTACTGCTGGTTACTGGCTATTACATCAACTTAGAAGTTTCTTCTGTGTTCTAATGTGGTGCTTTTAGAGTCTCCGCATATCGCAGCACGTGACATAGCTTTGCACACCATAATTGAAACCGTTTCAGAGAGAAGAGCGGCCAATGTGACGATCTGACAATAAGTCAATTGGATACAAATGACGAAAACGGACGAATATCTCATGTTTTTACTACATATGAACACTTTTCACTTTCTCCCGTGCAACGTGACTGCTAGTCCTCCATTTATGCAAAATCGTAAGGTCCTAGCTCATGTCCAAGGCACCAAAGCCGGCTAAAAATTTAAAAATCGATCACTAAACCTTAAATTGTACTGCTTCTTACTGGTTATTACATCAACTTAGAAGCTCCTTCTGTGTTCTACTGTGGTGCTTTTAGTGTCTCCAAATTTCGCAGCACGCAACATAGCTTTCCACACGATAAATGTAACTGTTTCAGAGTGAAAAGCGGCCAATGTGACGATCTGATATAAAGTCGCATCGATAGCAAATGACGCAAACGGACGGATTTCTTAGGTTTTTACTACATATGAACACATTTCACATTCTCTTGTGCAACGTGGCTGCTAGTCTTCCCTTCATGCAAAATCGTAAGGTCCCAGCTGATGTACAAGGCACCAAAGCCGCCTAAAAATTTAAAAATCTATCACTAAAACTTCAATTGTACTGCTCCTTACTGGCTATTACACCAACTTAGAAGCGTCTTCTGTGTTCTACTATGGGGCTTTTGGCGTCTCCGCATTCCTCAGCACGCGACATAATTTTGCACACTATAAATTTATCCATTACAGAGAGAAGTGTGGCCAATGTGACGACCTGACATTATGTCGATTTGACAGCAAATGACGAAAAAAACGGGCCGGTTTCTTTGGTTTTTACTACATATGAACTCTTTTCACATTCTCCCGTGCAACGTGGCTGCTAGTCTTCCCTTCATGTAAAATCGTAAGGTCCTAGCTCATGTCCAAGGCACCAAAGCCGTATAACATGTCAAAAATCGATAACTAAAACTTGAATTGTTATGCCTCTTAGTGTTTTTTACATCAACTTAGAAGCTACTTCTGTGTTCTACTATGGGACTTTTAGTGTCTCCGCATATCGCAGCACGTGACGTAGCTTTGCACACCATAAATGTAAACGTTTCAGAGAGCAGAGCGGCCAATGTGACGATCTGACAATAAGTCAATTCAATAGCAAATGGCGAAAACGGACAAATTTCTCAGGTTTTTGGTACATATGAACACTTTTCACATTCTTCCGTGCAAGGTGGCTGCTAGTCCTCCCTTCATGCAAAATCGTAAGGTCCTAGCCCATGTCCAAGGCACCAAAGCTGTCTAAAATGTCAAAAATCGATAACTAAACTTGAATTGTACTGCTTCTTACTGGCTATTACATCAACTTAGAAGTTTCATCTGTGTTCTACTGCGGCGCTTTTAGTGTATCCGCATATCGCAGCACGCGACATAGCTTTGCATAGATAAATGTAAACATTTCATAGAGAAGAGCAGCCAATGTGACGATTTGATATTAAGTCAATTCAACAGCAAATGACGAAAACTAGCGGATTTCTTAGATTTTAACTACATTTGAACACATTTCACATTCTCCCGTGCAACGTGGCTGCTAGTCCTCCCTTCATACAAATTCTTAAGGTCCTAGCTCATGTGCAAGGCACCAAAGCCGGCTAAAAAGTCAAAAATCGATAACTAAAACTTGAATTGTTATGCCTCTTAGTGTTTTTTACATCAACTTAGAAGCTACTTCTGTGTTCTACTATGGGACTTTTAGTGTCTCCGCATATCGCAGCACGTGACGTAGCTTTGCACACCATAAATGTAAACGTTTCAGAGAGAAGAGCGGCCAATGTGACGATCTGACAATAAGTCAATTCGATAGCAAATGGCGAAAACGGACAAATTTCTCAGGTTTTTGGTACATATGAACACTTTTCACATTCTTCCGTGGAAGGTGGCTGCTAGTCCTCCCTTCATGCAAGATCGTAAGGTCCTAGCTCATGTCCAAGGCACCAAAGCCGCCTATAAAGTCAACAATCGATAACTAAAACTTGTATTGTACTGCTTCTTACTGGATATTACATCAACTTAGAAGCTCCTTCTGTATTCTGCTATGGTGCTTTTAGTGTCTCCGAATTTCACAGCACGCAACATAGCTTTGAACACGATAAATGTAACCGTTTCAGAGAGAAGAGCGGCCAGTGTGACGATCTGACAATAAGTGAATTCTATAGCAAATGACGAAAACGGACGAATTTCTCAGGTTATTGCTACATATGAACACTTTTAACATTCTTCCGTGCAAGGTGGCTGCTGGTCCTCCCTTCATGCAAGATCGTAAGGTCCTAGCTCATGTCCAAGGCACCAAAGCCGCCTATAAAGTAAACAATCGATAACTAAAACTTGTATTGTATTGCTTCTTACTGGTTATTAGATCAACTTAGAAGCTCCTTTTGTGTTCTACTATGGTGCTTATAGTGTCCGCGCATTCCGCAGCACGGCACATAGTTTTGCACACGATAAATGTCACCGTTTCATAGAGAAGAGCGGCCGATGTGACGATCAGACATTAAGTCGATTCGATAGCAAATGACGAAAACGAGCGGATGTCTTAGGTTTTTACTACATTCGATCACTTTTCACATTCTCCCGTGCAACGTGGCTGCTAGTCCACCCTTTATGCAAATTCTTAAGGTCCTACCTCATGTCCAAGGCACCAAAGCCGGCTAATAATTCAAAAATCGATAACTAAATTTTAGTTCTACTGCTTCTTACTGGCTGTTGCTTCAAATTAGAAGCTTTTTTCTGTGTTCTACTATGGTGCTTTTAGTGTCTCCGCATATCGCAGCACGCAACATAGCTTTGCACACGATAAATGTAACCGTTTCAGAGAGAAGAACGGCCAATGTGACGATCTGATATAAAGTCGAATCGATACCAAATGACGAAAACGGGGGGATTTCTTAGGTTTTTACTACATATGAACTCTCTTCACATTCTCCCGTTCAACGTGGCTGCTAGTCCTCCCTTCATACAAATTATTAAGGTCCTAGCTCATGTCCAAGGCACCAAAGCCGGCCAAAAAGTCAATAAACGATAGCTAAAACTATTATTTTACGTCTTCTTAATGGTTATTACGTCAACTTAGAAGCTACTTCTGTGTTCTAGTATGGTACTTTTAGTGTCTGCGCATTCCGCAGCACGACACATAGTTTTGCAAACGATAAATGTAACCGTTTCATTGGTAATAACGGCCAATGTGACGATCTGACATTAAGTCGATTCGATAGCAAATGACGAAAACGAGCGGATTTCTTAGGTTTTTTCTACATTCGATCACTTTTCACATTCTCCCGTGCAACGTGGCTGCTAGTCCTCCCTTCATGCATATCTTAAGGTCCCAGCTCGTGTGCAAGGCACCAAATCCAGCTAAAAATTCAAAAATCGATAACTAAACTTGAATTGTACTGCTTCTTACTGGGTATAACATCAACATTGAAGCGGCTTCTGTGTTCTACTATGGTGCTTTTAGTGTCTCCGCATATCGCAGCACGCAACATAGCTTTGCACACGATAAATGTAACCGTTTCAGAGTGAAGAGCCTCCAATGTGACCATCTGACATTAAGTCGATTCGATAGCAAATGACGAAAACGGGCGGATTTCTTAGGTTTTTACTACATATGAACACTTTTCACACTCTCCCGTGCAACGTGGCTGCTAGTCCTCCCTTCATGCAAAATCGTAAGGTCGTAGCTCATGTCCAAGGCACCAAAGCACGCTAAAAAGTCAACAATAGATAACTAAACTTGAATTGTACTGCCTCTTACTGGCTATTGCATCAACATAAAAGCTTCTTCTGTGTTCTACTTTTGTGCATTTAGTGTCTCCGCAGTCCGCAGCACGCGACATAGCATTTCACACGATAAATGTAACCGTTTCAGAGATAAAAGCGGCCAACGTGGCCGTCTGACATTAAGTCGAATCGATAGCAAGTGACGAAAACGGGCGGATTTCTTAGGTTTTTACAACATATGAAAACATTTCACATTCTCCCGTGCAAAGTGGCTGCTAGTCATCCCTTCATGCAAAATCGTAAGGTCCTAGCTCATGTCCAAGGCACCAAAGCCGGCTAAAAAGTCAAAAATCGATAACTAAAACTTGAATGGTAATGCTTCTTACTGGTTATTACATCAACTTAGAAGCTATTTCTGTGTTCTACTATGGTGGTTTGAGTGTCTCCGCATATCGCAGCACGCGACATATCTTTGCAAAGATAAATGTAACCATTTCAGAGAGAAGGGCAGCCAATGTGACGATCTGACATTAAGTCGATTCGATAGCAGATGACGCAAACGGGCGGATTTCTTAGGATTTTACTACATATGAACACTTTTCACATTCTCCCGTGCAACGTTGGTGCTAGTCCTCCCTCATGCAAAATCTTAAGATCCTAGCTCATGTCCAAGGCACCAAAGCAAACTAAAAAGTCAATAATCGATAACTAACCTTGAATTGTACTGCTTCTTACTCACTGTTACATCAACTTAGAAGCTTCATTTGTGTTCTACTTTTGTGAATTTAGTGTCTCCGCATTCCGCAGCACGCGACCGTTTCAGAGATTAGGGTCCAATGTGACCATCTAACATGAAGCCGAATAGATAGCAAATTGCGAAAACGGGCTGATTTCTTAGGTTATTACTACATATGCACACCTTTCAAATACTCCCGTGCAACGGGGTTCGCTAGTCCTCCGTTTATGCAATATCTTAAGGTCCTAGCTCATGTCCAAGGCACCGAACCTGGCTAAATATTCTATAACCTGTAACTTAAACTTGAATTGTACTGCTTCTTACTGTCTATTACATTAACTTAGAAGATTCTTCTGTGTTCTACTATGGTGCTTTTAGTGTCTCCGCATTTCGCAGCACGCGACATAACTTTGCACACGTTAAATGTAACCGTTTCAGAGAGAAGAGCGGTCAATGTGACGATCTGACATTAAGTCGACTCGATAGCAAATGACGATAACGGGCTGATTTCTTAGGTTTTTACTACATCTGAACTCTTTTCAGATTCTCCCGTGCAACGTGGCTGCTAGTCTTCCCTTCATGCAAAATCTTAAGGCCCTTGCTCAAGTCCAACGCACCAAAGCCGGCTAAAAAGTCAAATATCTGTAAGTAAACTTGAATGGTACTGCTTCTTACTGGCTATTACATCAACTTAGAAGCTTCTTCTGTGTTCTACTATGGTGCTTTTAGTGTCTCCGCATTCCGAAGCACGCGACAAAGATTTGCACACGATAATTGTAACTGTTTCAGAGAGAAAAGCGGCCATTTTGACGATCTGACATTAAGTCGATTCGATAGCAAATGACGAAAACGGGCAGATTTCTCAGGTTTTTCCTACATATGAACACTTTTCACATTCTGCTGTGCAACGTGGCTGCTAGTCCTCCCTTCATGCAAAATCGTAAGGTCCTAGCTCATGTCCAAGGCACCGAAGCCGGCTAAAAAGTCAAAAATCGAAAACTAAACTTTAATTGTACTGCTTTATACTGGCTATTACTTCAACTTAGAAGCTTCTTCTCTGTTCTACTATGGTTCTTTTAGTGTCTCCGCATTTCGCAGTTCGCGACATAGCTTTACACAAGATAAATGTAACCGTTTCAGAGCGAAGAGCGGCCAATGTGACTATCTGACTTTAAGTCGATTCGATAGCAAATTTATTTATTTATTTAACCTGACAAGATTAGGGCCATCAGTCCCTCTCTTACATCTAACCAGGCATTCTACTTATTTTACAGTCATATGTTGTAGTAGGCATGTTAAACTACATCTAATACAAAAAGTGAGATAAACAATTAGAAAGGTACACCTCCAAAAATACATTATTGAAGAGAAAGATTTCAGATAGGAGTGCTGGCAGCAGGGAGTGTGGGGGGAAATCATGGTGAAGGGAGGAGAAGAATAGAGGGACATGATGAAACATAATTAAGGAAAATATAAAGGAAAATAAGACTGCGTGGCTAATAGAGATAGATGAAGAAGAAGGCATCTCAGAAGCAAGATAGGAGACGCTAGCTTTGCTATTTGACATATGAGAGGATTGGCCTTGCACATTAATTTTGTGGAGAATTTTATGCGGATGATAGTAGGAAATGCTTCAACTTCTTCTTAAAATTAACAGGAGATTGAATTTTCCTCAAGGTAAGGGGCAGTTTGTTCCAGAGGCGGACAGCGGCAACTGAGAAGGAGTTTGCAAAAGTTTTTGTTTTGTGAGTGGGCACAGCTAGGATACCAGATAAGAGCGACCTCGTGTTTTGATTATGATGGCATTACACGTTTTTAATCTCTGAAGCTAGGTACTGGGGTGCTTGTGCGACGAGGAGTCGGTGAAGTAGACATATAGTGTGGTAGTCACGCAGTTTGTCCGGCGGCAGCCACCCTAGCTCGGAGTATGAAGCACTAACATGATCATATCGGCGAATGTTGCAGGTGTAACGCACACAGGCATTCATGGTTAGCTCTAGCCGTCTTTTGTTTTCACTACTCATGCCTTGTTGAATCACATCACAATAGTGGAGGTTCGGTAGAACGAGTGCTTGCACGAGCTGGCGTTTCAAGTTCTGTGGGAATATGTTCCGAAACTTTTTGAGAGCATAGAGACAAGCAGACGTCTTTCGGCACACTGCGACTGTATTCTCCGCCCAGTTGAGATGCTCGTCCAAAGTTACACCCAAGTTCTTCACTGTTTTCTGATATGGTATTGGAGTACCTTCGAGCAGAATAGGAGGTAGCCGTTCGCGGAAATCTGAACTTATTAATTTCTGATGGGCTATTAAGATTACTTGCGTCTTTTTTGCGTTTAATTTAAGCCCCTGGTTTTTCGCCCATGTCACTACTGAAGACAGATCATCATTCATCAGAGCGATTGCAGTGTTTACGTCTGCAGGTCTGACGCTTAGGTAGAGCTGGAGGTCGTCGGCATATGTTTACAGGAGGACAAAACCGACGAAATATCGTTGACATATAAAGAAAACAACAGTGGTCCTAAGACTGATCCTTGTGGCACTCCCGAAGAAATATGTTTCAAGGAAGATTTTTCATTTGCGCAGACAACACATTGCTGTCTGTCTTTTAAGTAGCTTTCAAACCATCTCATTGCACTATCAGAGAAATTAAGCTGTTGCATTTTTCTGAGTAATATGTCAAAGTTAACAATGTCAAAAGCTTTGCTAAAGTCCAGTACCGTCAATATTGTTGCCTTTCGATTGTCGATGGCATATTTCAGGTCATCAGTTACTTTAATTAGAGCAGTGTTTGTGCTGTGATGTTTATGGAAACCAGATTGAAATTTGTCATATAGACTGAATTCATGCAAGTGTTCAGTGATTTGGTCATGAACAATATATTCAAGGGCTTTGGAAACAGCTGGCTGTATGCTAATTGGTCGGTAATCACTAGGCAGTTGCGGGTTTTCGATCTTAGGGATGGGTCGAATTATGCTTCTTTTCCATGCAGTGGGGTATATTCCGTTCACGAGGGAAAAATTAAATATGTCAGTTAAGACAGGTACTAAGATATCGGCAACATTCTTAATCATGGTTATACCGATAATGTCGTTGCCTATTGCATCAGAAGAGATTCTCATTATTGCTTTTCTTGCCGTATTTGTTGTTACATGTTTTAGATGGAAGGTATCGTTGTTAGTTATCCTGTTTGGGGATTCTTGTGGACGGTAATTATCAGCCGTGCTGGTAATCAGAGGTGCAGAGAAGAATTCATTTAATTCGTTAGCTGACACATGAAAAGTAGTTTCCGATTTTGCCTTTCCGACCCCCAAGCTACGGACATTCTTCCATAGAGTCGTGGGTGTCAGATCGCTGCATACAAGGGAGCGAGCGTGCCTGATTTTGGCATTGCGAATGCATTGTTTCACTCTGTTCCGTAGCTTTCTATATTCTTCGAAACTCTCGGTTTTCGGATCTGCCTTGAAACGCCTGTGGGCAGCATCCCTATTACTCATCCTTTGACGTAATTCAGCTGTCAGCGATGGAGCAGGAGATTTTCTTACACGGACTGTGCGCACAGGTGCATGTTTGTCAAAGAGGGCAGTGAGTTTATCACCAAGTTCATTAATTTTGCCGTCGCTTGTAGGTTCTCTGATTATTTGATGCCATGAGATTTCTGAGCAATCGGCTGTTAGAGCGTCAAGGTCAATACGTTTCATGTTCCTACAAGTTATGTAACGCGATTTGATCCTTGGGGGCTGCACAGAGTAGGCCAGGAATATTACATAATGTGCTGAGAGGCCAGGGGCTGCTGATTGACCAACATCTCTTACTTTGTCTGTTTCGTTGCGATCACGTCTATAAGAGTATGACTGTGCGCCATATGGTGTGTAGGTTGTAATGGAAGAATGTTCATGCTATTGCAACTAAACAATCTTCTTAGGTTTATTGCGGAGGAAGTGTCTCTTAGCAGGTCTATGTTCAAATCACCCATTACGATGACATGTTCGTATTGACACTGAAGTGAATGTAATTCCGACTGGAAGGAACTCATTGAGCTTACTTTTGGCGCATTGTACACGACGCCAGTCAAGAATCTCCGATTTTGTATATTTATCTCAATGAACATGAATTCAGCCTCTTTTTCTTCAGCAGGATTTGACGTACTTAAAACTTTCGCTTTGAGATCTGTTCGTATATTTGCGCCGACCCCGCCACCTCGCTTTTTTGATCTGTCTGCCCTAAGAAATTTGTACCCTGGGAGATGGATAGATGCAGAGGATACGTGTGGTTTCAACCACGTTTCGGATAAGAGGATTACGTGGTAGTTTAGTTGGTTGAAGAGGAGGCTAAGTTCTTCGTAATGCGCAGGTAAAGACTGAATGTTGCAGTGAGCTGCTAAAAGCTCGCTGAGCAGCCTGGAGTAGGGTGGCAGACTGGTTGTCCCTTTCTTAGGGACTACCTGCCGCGAGGGGCACTGGCCGGTGTTTCCGCCAATTGACATCATACAGGGGTGTCCGAGATTTTGCGCGCCCTGTTTGTGACTCCGCGAGTGTCAAAAGAAACGCGACTGCAAGAGATTTCCTGAGGTTGCGGGAGTATAAAAAATGGATTAGTGGTATTCGGTGCAGGGAGAATATGACCAAAATGGAGACGGCTGTGTGTCACTGAGTATCCTATGTCGTAAGAGGAGAAATGTAATTAGAGTTGAAACGTCCCCTAGGAACAATTATACAAGACTGTGCTTAAACTGACACACAATATTTTTTAACGCAACGCAATCTGACTTTCAATAATCCCTACAAAAGAATGGCCCTGACTAACATTAACCTATACCTTTCACAAATCACTTACCTCACCAAAAATCTTCGTTACTCGAACTACTGCAATACAGCGAGCACCACTACTGCCAGCTAAATAAAAGATTCAAACTACGGAAGTCACTAACTACTGATAGGCAGGCATAGTTAGCAAATGAAAGATTTTAATTGAGAACAAACAATGTATTTACCTTAAGAGTCATTATATATATATATCAGTTCATGACACCAATTCTTACAAATTTCAAAACTCCGCCATCTCTCTCCGCACATCCACCACTGCTGGCGGCTCACCTCCAACTGCACAACGCTACGCGCTGTTAACATCCAGCTGCCCAACACTACAATGGCGAGTATTACAACAATGCCAACCTGCCACTGACTGCACACAGCACAGCCAGTGATTTTTCATACAGAGCGCTATGTGGCGTTACCAATAAAAAAATCTAAACAGCCTACTTACATAGCCCCCATGCTCACCACAAAAAATTTTACAAATTATTTTGGGCAGTGGCCAATACAGATTTGAAAAAAAATTTTCATAATTACAATAACAAAGAAATGAAATGCACACACTTATCACTACAATATTGGTCAAAAGCTAAAATTTTCTCACTGTCCATAATGACAGTCCTGATCATTCATCACAGTAAAATTGCAGAATTTTTTTTTTCTCAAAGTCGGAGCAGTAAAAGAAAATGCACATGCAAGTAGTGTATTTCCATGCAGTCTTCAAGAAGTAGTGGTGTCCTTCCAACGGAAAGACATGCTGACAGGTAATGGGCCACAACGGAGCAAACCCACAGCAGAGTCAGTCGAAGTTTTGAAGAATATTGGAAGGTTGGTCATCACAGAGCAGACCTACTATAGTCCTAGTAGAGATTATGGTATTGGTGGGCCACCAGAGGTGCAGACCCACTGCAGTCCTTGTACAGATAATGGTATTGGTGAGTCATCAACGGTGTAGACCCACTGTAGTCCTTGTAGAGATGGCTAGCAGGCAACTGTTGCGACTGTGCAGGTGCACAATCACCATCGAAGAGTCTTGCGGAGAATATAGCAAATCCATCAACCAATTTTCCTTAGAACCAACAATGATGTTAACCAGTCCCTTGCTGAATCATTAACACACGTGCAAACACTATCAGTCCCTGCTTCTCACATATTGTCTGTATACTATGGCCAACAGAAACGTGTGCAGTGAAATGTAACTTACAAGTTACTTAATTTGATGAACTGGTGTCAATTACAATTTTATAACATAAGAATACAATAACAAAGGTACAAAATACATCATTAAAACGTAATAATACAGATAACATTTGTAGTAAAACAGACATTACAAAAGAATAGAAATAAACATGCACATCAGAGTTACAAAAATTATGACATAAGTACATACATAAAAGATCAGAATAACTTTTGAAACATCAACTTCACACATGAGCATTAGAATAAAACAGAATAAATAATGTGTAAACATCTTTACGAAGTAAATAACATGTTATTAATGCAAATTATATTTGAGGATAACGGTATTCCTCATCATAGTGAATGTAGCTTAGTATTAGAAGAGAAAAAATTCTATGAAACAGTACATAGAGACAGGAAGAAAACAAATACACAAGGGTACACAAACACATAGTGGGATAACACAAAAGGAAAGGACAGGGTTTTTTTTCAATGTAACATTTGGTATTGCAGTGCAACCCAAAACTTCAGTCCATAGATCGTCCCTCTTATTTCAACATTTGCTCCAGCCAAAAAAAATCCTATCCAAGCATGCTTTCTGTTTTCTGTTCACATCCTCTTTCAAAAATGGTTTTTCTCCACTGTACACTACTTTTTTGGCCAAACCATTTTCTTATAGCTTCTCAATGCTTTTCTTCCAATTCATCATAGTTAGTTTCTTATAAAGTCTACCCCCTCTTAAGCTAACTTCAACCTACTGAGCTCAGATGCTTAACTAAGGGACGAGGCAATGCAGCAGCACAAAACAATTTACACGAACAGCAATGATAAAAAAATGGAAATTTCCAAAAAAGGCAGCAATATTACAACTATATAAGGCAATGCGCACCAAACAAGAAAAATAAATCAGTAATAAAATTGGCTTAACCTAGTAACACAAAGTGACATTCAGTAGCACTATGAATGGCAAACAGCCGCAGAAAATGCTATAACTTATACCTAAACATGACAAAGCTCAAGCAGAAAAAAATGTACACTAAAGACAACAATGCAGATATGGACAATGTCCATTCACATCTTATAGTCTATGTAATTAAAGTGGTGCACCACGAAAACTTATTGTAAAAAAATATTACTGTGTACTTGAAAAGAAA
Organism: Schistocerca gregaria; assembly: GCF_023897955.1. Taxonomy (NCBI): domain Eukaryota; kingdom Metazoa; phylum Arthropoda; class Insecta; order Orthoptera; family Acrididae; genus Schistocerca; species Schistocerca gregaria. The sequence goes on from NW_026061937.1 coordinate 1,330,077, forward strand.
ATTTTGTATTCAGTTACTGTGATTAATCCCTTCATATTGTTCTTTCTATTCAAAGTGCTCCTTTTTCGAATAATATGGATCATAAAATTATTATTTAATAGGTCTGTTGGCAGAAAGTGTTCATATTAGCAAATGCATTTAATTTTATTTTATAAAATCAGTGATGCAACACAGCTGGAAAACAGATATCAAATGAAATAAGCAACTATGGACAAAGCATAAAAATATCATTCAATAGTCATGTGACATTTCATAAGTTAGTAGAATTCTCTCAACTCTAGTAGAAAGACGTTTGTTATAATCAGGTGTCAGATGTAAGTATCTTTCTCAGTAATGAGCGTGTCGTATTTGCGGTGCTTTCTACAAAGGAATGTCAATAGCGAAGATAATGGCCTCCCTTTTTTTTTACCTGTGCCTCTGAAAGGCACACACTAATGGCTTTCTTTTGTCAGGTGGTTGTCGCGCAGCTGGGTGCCCACGACACATTACGTGCAGGTGGTCACTTAACTGTCTTATCGAAATATTTACGACACCAGTTTCCCCTACAGTGGCAGTCTCATATAAAAAAAATTCACAGATGAAGAATTTGCGTTACAAATCTGTAGAAATAAAATCTTTTAAAAATAATAGTGTTCAAAAATTTTCGACAGCATAGTGATACATTCACGCATATACATAGTTTTCATAACACTTAAAGTACGATTCCTGGTTTCCAACAACATTTTTCACAAACCAGAGTCCCTAACCACTACTCATTATTCCTTACCTTATTCGTCTACACTTCTTCAATATTTCATCATAACAGATACGTAGCATAACCAAATAACTCATATAGCATCAGCTTAAACATACCTCAGCAGCATAATTCACATCGTCGTCGTAATAATAACATTGTAACACCTCAGTCAAATCTCAAAAATGTCATAGCTTTCTGCAATAATTTCAAAGCCTAAAAAAAATTCTCTGCTCACGACAAAAGTGTCATCTACCTCAAACGTACTTTAAAAATCATGATCCCATACCAAATATATCATTCAAAGCGCTCATAGTGTCACAATGGTTCCGAAAAAATATGAACTGTTCACAAAGTACAGACAAAATACAATTTCATAAGTGTGAAGTAATCCACCCGTATAATTACGTAAACATTTGTCACTGATGTAGTAAAAATATGTTTGTCTCTCAGTTAAATCATCAGATAGCTGTGTAATTAATGTGCTAGAGAAATATGGTACCGATGTGTAAAGTTGTATAAGCAAATACTATATTAGCTAGGCCTCCTTGAGCTTGCCATACACATGGTACACAAAGTAAGCGTGTAGCCCCCTGAGGATTAATGTAATTATATCCTCAGGTGTTACAGATTACAGCAAAGGAATGAAATGTATCACGGAAAACCTTTGTATCATTGTACTTCAAATATCTTTAAAAATAAATGTTTTAAGTACAAAATTAATCACTCAAATACGTGTACTGTAGCGCTAAAATGTGCGTCTTGTTGTAAGATAATCTCTGTGGAAGTGTCGTAGTTATCGTCCTCCGAAAGCTACGTTTTGCATAAGTCAATGTACTTACCTCATGATAAACAAAAGTGAAATGCTTTGCGTGTAGATATCGTAGTTACTACGCTTATTGCCGTGATGAAGTAAGTACTGTACTGTAGCGTATTGTTGTGCTACAGGAAAGGCTGTCTCATTGTAGCTATACCACAAAGTTACTACTAAAACATGTTTTCCTTTCCAGAAGAATTCAGAAAAACTGTGCAGATATAAAACAGATACACAATAAAAGCACAATGTAAGTTGTGTCACACATTAGTAGCGTCGTGATATAATCGTGTAGCTATCAAAGAAACGAAATGCAAAGTCATCTTTAATCTCACAAAACTGCAAAGCAATTATCATGTTGTATAAGTCGATAAAAAATGTAAAAATTTTCTCAAAGTTTGCGTCTATGTTATTTTTCTCGGAGCCAACGTAGCTCCTAGTCCTCCCTTCTTGCAAAATCTTAAGGTCCTAGCTCACGTCCAAGGCACCAAACCCTGCTAAAACGTCCAAAATCGATAACTAAACTTGAATTGTAATGTTTCTTACTGGCTATTACATCAACTTAGAAGGTTCTTCTGTGTTCTACTATGGTGCTTTTAGTGTCTCCGCATTCCGCAGCTCCCGACATAGCTTTGCACACGATAAATGTAACGGTTTCAGGGAGAAGAGCGGGCAATGTGACGATCTGACATTAAGTCGATTCGATAGCAAATGACGCAGACGGTCAGATTTCTTAGGTTTTTACTACATATGGACACGTTTCACATTCTCCCGCCCAACTTGGCTCCTAGTCCTCCCTTCCTGCAAAATCTTAAGGTCCTAGCTCATCTCCAAGGCACCAAACGCGGTTATAAAGTCAAAATTCGATAACTAAACTTGAAATGTAATGTTTCTTACTGGCTATTACATCTACTTAGAAGCTTCTTCTGTGTTCTGCTATGGTGCTTTTAGTGTCTCCGCATTCCGCAGCACGCGACATAGCTTGGCACAAAATAAATGTAACCGTTTGAGAGAGAAGAGCGGCCAATGTGACGATCTGACATCAAGTCGATTCGACAGCAAATGACGAAAACTGGCGGATTTCTTAGGTTTTTACCACATATGAACACTTTTCACTTTCTCCCGTGCAACGCTTGTGCTAGTCCACCCTTCTTGCAAAATCTTAAGGTCCTAGTTCACGTCCAAGGAGTAAAAGCCAGCTAAAGAGCAAAAAATCGATAACTAAACTTGAATTGTACTGCTTCTTACTGGCTATTACATCAACTTAGAAGCTTCTTCTGTGTTCTACTATGGGGCTTTTAGTGTATCCGCATTCCGCAGCACGTGACCTAGCTTTGCACACAATAAATGTAAGCGTTTCAGAGTGTAGAGCGACCAATGTGACGATCTGACAAAAAGTCGATTCGATAGCAAATGACGAAAACGGGCGGATTTCTTAGGTTTTTACTACATATGAACACTTTTCACACACTCCCGTGCAACGTGGATGCTAGTCCTACCTGCATGCAAAATCTTAAGCTCCTAGCTCATGTCCAAGGCACCAAAGCCGGCTAAAAAGCCAAAAATCGATAACTAAACTTGAATTGAACTGCTTCTTACTGTCCATTACGTCACCATAGAAGCTTCTTCTGCGTTCTACTGAGGGGCTTTTTGTGTCTCCGCATTCAGCTGCACGCGACATTGCTTCGCACAAGATAAATGTAACCGTTTCAGCGAGATTAGCGCCAAATGATACCATCTGACATTAAGTCCATTCGATAGCAAATGAAGAAAACGGCCGGATTTCATAGGTTGGTACTACATATGAACACTATTCACATTCCCCCGTGCAACGTGGCTGCTAGTCCTCCCTTCATGCAAAATCTTAAGGTCCTAGCTCATGTCCAAGGCACCGAAGCCGGCTAAAATGCCAAAAATCGATAACTAAACTTGAATTGTACTGCTTCTTACTGGCTATTACATCAACTTAGAAGCTTTTTCTGTGTTCTACTGAGGGACTTTTAATGTCTCCGCATTCCGCAGCACGCGACATAGCTTTGCACACGATAAATGTAACCGTTTCAAAGACAATAACTGCCAATGTGATGATCTGACAAAAAGTCGATTCGATAGCAAATGACGAAAACGGGCGGATTTCTTAGGTTTATACTACAAATGAAAAGTTTTCACCATTTCCCGTACAACGTGGCTGCTAGTCTTCCCCTCATGCAAAATCGTAAGGTCCTAGCTCATGTCCAAGGCAAAAAAAGCTGGCTAAAAAGAAAAAATCGATATCTAAACTAGAATTGTACGGCTTCATACTGGCTATTACATACTTAGTAGCTTCTTCTGTGTTCAACTATGGTGCTTTTAGTATCTCCGCATTCCGCAGCACGCGACATCGCTTCGCACACGATAAATGTAACCGTTTCAGAGAGAAGAGCGTACAATATTACGATCTGATATTTAAGTTGATTCAATAGAAAATGACGAAAACGGGCGGATTTGTTAGCTTTTAACTACATATGAGCACTTTTCACTTCCTGCCGATCAACGTTGGTGCAAGTCCTCTCTTCATGCTAAATCTTAAGGTCCTAGCTCATCTCCAACGCACCAAATCCGGCTAAAAAGTCAAAAATCGAGAACTAAACTTGAATTGTAATTTTTCTTACTGGCTATTACATCAACTTAGAAGTTTCTTCTGTGCTCTACTATAGTGCTTTCAGTGTCTCCGCATTCCGCAGCACCCGCCATAGCTTTGCACACAATAAATACAACCGTTTCAGAGAGAACAGCGGCCAATGTGACCACCTGACATTAAGTCGATTCGATAGCAAATGACGAAAACGGGCGGATTTCTTAGGTTGTTACTACATATGAACACTTTTCATATACTCCTGTGCAACGTGGATGCTACTCCTCCCTGCATGCAAAATCTTAAGTTCCTAGCTCATGTCCAATGCACCAAAGCCGGCTAAACAGCCAAAAATCGATAACTAAACTTGAATTGAACTGCTTCTTACTGTCCATTACATCAACATAGAAGCTTCTTCTGCGTTTTACTAAGGGGCCTTTAGTTTCTCCGCATTCCGCAGCACGCGACATTGCTTTTCACACCATAAATGTACCGTTTCAGAGAGAAGAGCGGCCAATTTGACGATCTGACATTGAGTCGGTTCGAAAGCAAATGACGAAAACTGCTGGAAGTCTTAGGTTTTTACTACATATCAACAATTTTCACATCCTCTCCTGCACCGTTGGGGCTAGACCACCAATCGTGCAAAATCTTAAGGTCCAAGCTCATGTCCAAGACACCAAAGCTTGCTAAAAAGTCAAAATCTATATCTAAAACTAGAATTGTACTGATTCTTACTGGCTATTACAGCAACTCAGAAGCTTCTAATGTTTCTACTATGGTGCATGTAGTATCCCCGCATATCGCAGCATACGACATAGTCTTTGCACTCGATAAATGAAACCGTTTCAGAGAGAAAAGTGGCCAATGTGACGATCTGACACTAAGTCGATTCGATAGCAAATGACGAGAACAGGAGGATTTCTTTGGTTTTTACTACATATGAACATTTATCACATTCTCCCGTGCAACGTGGCTGCTAGACCTCCCTGCATGCAAAATCTTAAGGTCCTAGCTCATGTCCAAGGCACCAAAGACGGCTAAGAAGTCAAAAATCGATAACTAAACTTGAGTTGTACTGCTTCTTACTGGATATTACAACAACTTAGAAGCTTCTTCTGTGTTCTACTATGGTGCTTTTAATGTCTCAACACATCGCAGCACGCGATATAGCTTTGCAAACGATAAATGTAACCGTTTCAGAGAGAAGAGCGGCCAATGTGACGATCTGACATTAAGTTGATTCCATAGCTAATGACGAAATCTGGCGGACTTCTTAGGTTTTTACTACATATGAACACTTTTCACATCCTCCCGTGCAACGTGGCTGCTGGTCCTCCCAGCATGCAAAATCTTAAGGTCCTAGCTCATGTCCAAGGCATCAAAGCCGGCTAAAAAATCAACAACGATAACTAAACATGAATTGTACTGCTTCTTACTATCTATTAAATCAACTTAGAATCTTCTTCTGTGTTCAATTATAGTACGTTTAGTATCTCCACATATCAGAGCACGCGACATAGCTTTGCCCACGATAAATGTAACCGTTTCAGAGAGAAGAGCGGCCAATGTGACGATCTGACATTAAGTCGATTTGATAGCAAATGACGAAAACGGGCGGATTTGTTAGGTTTTTACTACATATGTACACTTTTCACATTCTCCCGTGCAACGTGGCTGATAGTCCTCCCTGCATGCAAAATCTTTAGGTCCTAGCTCATGTCCAAGTCACCAACGCCGGCTGAAAAGTCAATAATCGATAACTAAATCTTAAATTATACTGCTTATTACTGGCTGTTATGTCAAATTAAAAGCTTCTTCTGTGTTCTACTATGGTGCTTTTAGTGTCTCCGCATATCGTAGCACACGATAAATGTAACCGTTTCAGAGAGAAGAGCGGCGAATGGGACGATCTGGCATTAAGTCGATTTGATAGTAAATGACGAAAACGGGCGGATTTCTTAGGTTTTAACTACATTTTAACACTTTTCACATTCTCCCGTTCAACGTGGCTGCTAGACCTCCCTTCATGCCAAATCGTAAGGTCGTAGCTCATGTCCAAGGCACCAAAGCCGGCTAAAAAGTCAATAATCGATAACTAAACTTGAATTGTACTGTTCCTTACTGGTCGATTACATCAACTTACAAGCTTCTTCTGTGTTCTGCTATGTTGTAATTAGTGCTTCCGCATACCGCAGCAAGCGACGTAAGTTTGCAGACGATAAATTTTATCGTTTCAGAGAGAAAAGCGGCCATTGTGGCGATCTGGTATTTCGTCGATCCTATAGCAGATGCCGAAAACGGGCGGATTTCTTAAGTTTTTACTACATATGATCAGTTTTCACATATTCTCGTGTAACGTGGTTCCCAGACCTCATTTCATGCAAAATCGTAACGTCGTCAGTCACATCCCTGGCGCCAAAGGCGGCTAGTAAGTCCATAATCGATAGTAAAACTTGAATTGTACTGCTTCTTACTGGCAGATTACATAAACTTAGAGCCGGCCGCGGTGGTCTAGAAGTTCTGGCACTCAGTCCAGAACCGCGGGGCTGCTATGCTCGCAGGTTGGAATCCTGCCTCGGGCATGGATGTGTTTGATGTCCTTAGGTTAGTTAGGTTTAAGGAGTTCTACGCTCTAGGGGACTGATGACAACAGATGTTAAGTCCCATAGTGCTCAGAGCCATTTGAACCAATAACTTAGAAGCTTCTTCTGTGTTCTCTGGTGTTGCTATTAGTGCCTCCGCATGCCGCAGCCCGCGACATAAGTTTCCAGACGATAAATGTAACTGTTTTATACAGAAAAGCATCCAATGTGACGATCTGTCATTACGTCGATTCGACGGCAATTGACGAAAACGGGACGATTTCTTAGGTTTTTACAACACATGAACACTTTTCCAATTCTCTCGTGTAACGTGTCTTCCAGACTTCGTTTCATGCCAAATCTTAAGGTCGTCGGACATGTCTGAGGCACCAAAGCCGGATAATAAGTCAATAATCGATTACTAAAACTTGAATTTTACTGCTTCTTACTGGATGATTACATCAACTTATAAGCTTCTTCTGTGTTTTACTGTGTTGCTATTAGTGCCTCCGCATACCGCAGCACACAACATAAGTTTGCTGATGATGAAGGTAACCGCTTCACAGAGATATTTCAAACTCTGTGTCTGTGTCTATTGCCTGCTCATATTGTTTAAAGCAGGTTGCTGTAAATGCCCAGTGGATCTGATTCCCTTGATACCTATTCTAAACAATCTCGGATTGGTAAAGACCAAGCTCTGCTTATACTTATAGTCTGGGAAGTTGACATATCTTAGACAGTAAAATATGATGGTTAAAGATGTCCACTGAGTATTCCCATATACACTGAAGTTAGCTTTGAACAACAAATTATTAATTGGCCACCTACTCTTGACTCAATAGCTACTAAGATCTTTCACTAGTGAAGGAGGTGACGACGTTGTTATGTCCATTAGAGGCTTCTGTAGTTTGCTGAAAATGATGTGATATAATTGTGACTTGTGATTTTCTGTGGAGTTCCAGAGTAAGTTCTATACTGGTGCAGGACATTCATTCCTGCTGTTCTCATTCGAGGCAATCCTGGATTCTGAATCTCAAGCACCAGAGGATTATAAACAGCAATGATACCTCTGTCTTCCTGGCAGTGCACTATTTCAAAGTGCTCTGGTTGACAGTCTCTTCTCATTGTGCAGTGCTTGTAGATTATTGTAAATGGATTATCTGTAATATTTAGAACATCTCATTCTAAACTTTCTAAAGAACGAGACTTTTCTGTCATGACCACTTTTTGTGTGAGGTGATAAATACCAGGAATTTGATTGCATTTTGAGAACCTAATGGTAACTGTCATGATTGTCTATGTAAATTAATGGAACTGGATTTTTCCTGAGGTCAGCAGTTTTCCGAAGGTCGTCGTTTTTCCCGAGGTCGTCGTTTTTCCCAAGGTCGGCGTTTTTCCCCGAGGTCGGCGTTTTTCCCCGAGGTCGGCGTTTTTCCCCGAGGTCGGCGTGTTTCCCCGAGGTCGGCGTTTTTCCCCGAGGTCGGCGTTTTTCCCCGAGGTTGGCGTTTTTCCCCGAGGTCGGCGTTTTTCCCCGAGGTCTGCGTTTTTCCCCGAGGTCTGCGTTTTTCCCCGAGGTCGGCGTTTTTCCCCGAGGTCGGCGTTTTTTCCCAACAGCGGCGTTTTTCCCCGATGTCGGCGTTTTTCCCCGATGTCGGCGTTTTTCCACGATGTCGTCGTTTTTCCCCCAGGTCGGCGTTTTTCCCCGAGATCGGCGTTTTTCCCCGAGGTCGGTGTTTTTGCCCCGAGGTCGGCGTTTTTCCCCGAGGTCGGCGTTTTTCCCCGAGGTCGGCGTTTTTTCCCGAGGTCTGCATTTTTGCCCCGAGGTCGGATCAAAGATTTTTTTCCCGAGGTCTACAAATCTATCGATATATTGAAAATCGAAAGTATTTTCATGTATGTACACTATACTGTTATGTCATGTCATCTTGAAACATTTATCCGACCACTAGATAACGGTATTTATCAAGATAGCGATATATTTCGTTATATCTATTTATTTCGATATTCGTTTTCTTAGGGGTACAGATTTATTTTGAGACATCCATACTTTTCCCATTATCGATTCAATTCGATATATCGACATACGTAGATGCACACATTATATCATGATATCGATTTATTTCGAGATATCTACCTATATTGAAGAGTCTCTTTATTTCGAGGTATCGATTGATTTCGAGTATCCGATTATATCGAGATAACGATTTATTTTGATATACCGACACAATACAGGTTGTCTATATATTTCAAAGTATCGATATATTTCCATGTGTTGGTGTACTACAGATATCGATTCTTCTCGAGATATCGATATATTTCAAGGTACCTCTATATCTCTAGTAATCCATAAATTTCTAGATATCGCTATTTTTAGAGATATCTTTATATTACGTGGTACCAATATATTTCGAGATATCGATATAATTCTATACCTCGATTTATCTCGATATGTCGACTAACATCGAGATTTCGGTCTATATGGTAAGCCGAAATGCGTCTAGATGTCGATATATTTCGGGATATCGACTCATTTCGATGTAGCGGTTTTTTGGAGGTGATTTATTTCGAGGTTTCGAATTATTTCACGGTGTCGATTTATTTCGAGGTTGTGATTTATTTCGAGGTTGCGATTTATTTCGAGGTTGCGATTTATTTCGAGGTGGCGATTTATTTCGAGGTGTGGATTTATTTAAAGGTGTCGATGTATTTCCTGGTGACGATATATTTCGATGTTACTTGTCGACTGCATCAGCTTAGAACCTATTTCGTACAGAGTGGTGCGACTGCATACCTCAGCAGGCGAGATTGATATCCAGACGATGAATTTTACCGTTTCCTAGAGAAAAGCGTGCGATGTGACGAATTGTCATTATGAAAACAAATGACGAAAACGTGAGGTTTTCTTTGGTTTTTCTGCCACTGCTGCCAACTTTCAGCCCACCCCCTCCTCCCCTTCCCCAGTCGTGGCGATCAGCTGGTGTGATGGAAATGGACACAGGAAAGTAATAACGTTCCATGAAATCCCATTCTAGGGACGTTCAAGGGTAAATGTTCCAGACGGTTTAATTGCATTAAGACACGCATACTGGGCATCTACAATGTCACATCTGCCAGATCGTTTCTATTATCAACAGTGGAAAACAAAACAGCGTACTGAAGAAGCCATAGTGAGACGCGGTTTTTGGTAGAATACTCTAGCCATTGATAATGATGATCTAATGAGAATTCTGTTATTGTTTTGAAAGATGCATTTAAATATGCATTGAACGTAGCTCCAAATTATTTTGTGAATTATAATTGTGGTATTATGAATCTACATTGGAGATTTTGTAATGCAAAACATTTCGATCTGAGAATACTTTACGTGATAGTACGTCATGGACCTTGTGTGTCATTAGGGTAAAGTTAATTTGCCGCGATTAACAAAAAATTTATCCGCCATTAAGGCTGAGTGCAACCCGAAAAATGCCAACAGCGCATAGCGGCCCATATGGTCACCCATCCAAGTGCCGACCACGCCCGAAAGTGCTAAACTTCAGTGATCTGACGGGAACCGGTGTATACACTGCGGCAAGGCCATTGCCCCTACCACTTTTACATGATATTTTTGATCGTAGTTCAGGTCTGATGGCTGGAAAGAATGGACCTTTACCATGTTATGCACATTTATATTTTCACTACGTCGACACAGCTGGACCAATTACGACCACAGGTGATGGTAGCCATAATGATCGTGCCAAGCATCCCGTGTACATTAGTTACACCCAAGTGTGTGGGCATCACAGCATTCGTGACATTTAAGTTTGTTACTTCTTTGCTACTATATTCGCAATAAATTTTGCAGACAGTATCCGCTTATGACGCTGAATGTACCTATAAAATTATATCATTGTACGACACATGTTTCAGGAGATACGTCATAAAAACTCAGGACAAGGCCAGACGCTGCATAGTACGGACGTGGACGCACAGCTGTAAATAAATGCCTGGTCAACACCAAGCTTTTCCGCTAGTCATCTATAAAGATAAGAAATCCCCAATATTGTCTACCAGCGTATTTTTGAAAAACCTTCATTTTGTCATCCATTTTTTTCCTGTAAAAATCGTAAAAGCCGTGCATCATTGTGTTTTTAAAAATCGTTTCTTATTGTCATCTCTTTTTATGTATTTTAAACCATCTATCGCTTGTGTAACCTGTGTCTACAAGTCCATTCCCTTTATGGGGTAATCGAAATAATAAACAACGGAAAAAAGTGTGGCTCAATTTCTTCCTCATTTTTCGGAACTTCTGATAATAGTAAATCGTTGGCTCTTTGAGGGCGTGGTAGGTACATACAAGAGATTAGTGTAAGATTAGAATTTGGGTTAGATGCAGTGCCAGGAGGTTCTGTTTCTATCTGGCTAGCTTCAGAGTACTTCACCATCTACCAAGTGATGCGTTTCATTGGGAATGGTGTGTTCTGTGCTAGGTCTACCCTTTACTGCACAATTCTGTTTCTTCGATGCTATTAAAACCAGGATGTTATCAAAATATATGCACAGTGGCAGACTGGAGTCTGCAGAAATATTTCCAGTGGTGGGGAGGGGGGAAGGCGCGTCGGGGCTGGAGTGCATGATTCTGAAACTGGCACTCTGTGTACAAATCAGCTGGTCAGTTACGAGGTGCATCAAGCTACAAGACCCTAACTCCATGAGCGCTACAACTGGTCAAAGCTAAGGTTTATCAGTATTGTGGAGAATTCTTATCTGGAAGAGTATACTGTAACGAATAAAAACTCTTTACTCCAGATTCCAGGGAGGGTTGGGGGCGATGGGTGAAAGTGCCCTTTTGCCTATCCTCCCCTCCCCACCTCCTCCCCTCCCCATCCTCTCCCCCTCCCCCTCCCCTCCCCCTCCCCTTCCCCCTCGCGGACGCCAATGGCTGGCCCGTTCATTTTGAGAACATCAGAGCTGCAGTAACCTTTCTGAGAAACTGTTCTTGATGTCCTTGTGCGTCAATCTTACCACTCAGAACACCAGTGGGAATGTTGGTTATCGCTGAAACAACTGGTTTTCGGCTCTTATCAGTTTCCCAACCCTTCTTTAAGCTAATTGTTAAAACCCGTCACAATACCAGTTCTTGTAATAACCGATTTTCAGTCTTTTATTTACATTATTTCCTCTAGTAAACGTAGAAATCAAACAAATATTAAACAATTTTTACTTTCTCAGTTTCTTGATAAATGTAATCAAAATGTCAAATTAAATACCCTTATGATGACCTGCAGCCGTTCAGAACGAAATTAGAATTATATTAATACCGTCAGCTGCTCACGGGTGTCGATATATATCAACGGGGACAGGTGACAATGTGTGCACGTCTGGGACTCGAACCCGGGATCTCCTGCTTACATGGCAGGTGCTCTGCCCATCTGAGCCACCGAGGGCACAGACGATAGTGTGACTGCAGGTATTATCTCGCGCCCGCCTCCCGCGAGACTCACATTCTCACCTTGCACGTCCACACACTACATTCGTAGTGTCCCACACCGACACACTCATTACTCGTGGAACACATTCTTACCAAGTCCCGTAACAGTTCGCGGAATACGTGTGCATCTTCACAGAAGAAGGTCATGGCTGGTATTGCCAGAACCATATACTTATATGGATATGGACATGTCTTCCACGAGGAATGAGTGTGTTGGAGTGGGACTCTACGACTGTAGTGTATGGACATTCAAGGTGAGAATGTGAGTCTCGCAGGAGGAGTGCGCGAGATAGTCCCTGCAGTCGAACCATACACTGTGTCCTCTGTGCCTCAGATGGATAGAGCGTCTGTCATTTTAGCAAGAGATCCCGGGTTCGAGTCCCGGTCGCGGCACACATTTTCACTTGTCCACGTTGATATTTATCAACGCCCGCGAGCAACTGACGGTATTAATATAATTCTAATTTCTTTCAATTAAATAGTCCAATAAAACTTTGTCCGATGTTCGCTGCTTCTCTCAAAATATAGCGAGTGCTTCTATACTACAGAAAACTGCCAGTATTATCCTACTGATTTTAGTTTTTAGAACTCTGCTCAAAAATTATATTGAAATCGGTTATCACAGCACTATGCGGGCATTACGTATAGTCCAGCGATAAAGTGTGAAAACTGCGGCAGGAGAACTCTCTTTTTCGTTTTAATTTCTCTGTTTTTAAGGGCTAAAAGCAGATAACGGCATACTACGTAGACACAGCAGCAGATGAGGCACTTTCTACTTTTATCCCGAACTATGAATGATTTGTTAAATTTTAACTTCTTTCCTTGTATGATGTCGCAAGTCGACCAAATCTAACTTTGTTCTTCACTCGTACCGCATATCGTAAAATACTTCCAGACTTCCAGATGGTGCCATTCAATGTTACAACTGACGTTCGACAACAGCGAGAAACTGTGTCCAGTCTCGCGCACTGCTTGTGTAACAGGGACAATATTGTCTCGGCAATGTTGGACCAATCCATTTGTTGCTCGTTTCTATCAGCAGTGTTATTAAAGTGGCATACATAACTTTTCCCATTTTTTTCTGTAATAACGCCGTGTTTCAGTGCTATGGAAATCTTACGAATAAAAATAACTCGTCTTTTTTAAAAAAGGTTTATTTGAAAACAAAAAATTTTACTACCACATCTGTGGCTAATTGATATATCTGTTTTTAGGTGGTTATCAGAAAAAAATAAAAAGGTACTTGTTATAACCGAGAGCAAACAAATACCGAAAGACATCGGTTATTCAGAACTAAAATACCCATATCGTTTTAACTGATCGGTTTTTCTATCTCTAAACTGCAGTGTCGCCATAGAAAAGTGTGTCGCTCCATCAATGTCCATAGCAACTTTGAGATATGTGTTTATGCGCAATATCGGCAAATGGAAACACGAAGAGGTAATAAGCACCTGAGCGATAGAATTTATTTCACAGTCAGAAAAGTCGAGTGACAGACAAGACTGAATCACTGTAATAGAAATTATATGGAAAGCTGTGTAAAGGAAAATTTCCAGTTCTTTCGTGGATTCCAAAATTGAAGCAAATTCCGGGACACCAAGGTGACATAGTCTTATACGGATAGTATTCCATGACTAACGTAATTGGCCCATATACTGTACTGGTATACGGATTATATTACACGACTAACGTAATTTACGTGAAATAATTTACAAACATGTTACTGTAACATTCGCTACTACTCATTACGCTAATTCACCTTCAGCCATTCAGCGCAAATCTCAGTTATGATACGTGCGCCAAACAAAAATTTATCAACGTAGTAACTCAAGACAACTACAAACGATCATTGTGTGCAAAATAAATAGAACACTTCATAAGAAGAACATGACGGGTTTGAATCATTCTCACCGCAAAGGATGAAAAATTCAGGCTCGCACACAAGACCACTTGATAACTAACCAGAAATTCAGATTAGTTGTAGCTTCGGTGACAATCGCCTTTTTTACATTTTCCCCGTAAACTAGATAATTATGAAACGTAAGCAACTACTCTGAAATATCTGCGGCAACGGCCTTGCCGCGGAGGTTGCATCGGTTCACGTGAGATCACCGAAGTCGCTGATTTCACAACGAACTGTTCGTTGTCTACTGAGTATACTGTCTGTTGCACGACACTATCCCTCCCACGCTGCTAAATGTAGGTCGTCGGCAAAATATGACTGTAGTGGAACAAGGGCGTCTGCAGAAATTTCCCCAGGAGGTGGTGGTGGCATTGGTAGTGGTGTGTGTGTGTGTGTGTGTGTGTGTGTGTGTGTGTGTGTGTGTGTGTGTGTGTGTGTGTGTGTGTGTGTGTGTAGGACTATTACTATGAAACTCACACAGTCCAGACCGCCAAGGAAAATAAACCTTGACATTTGGAAAGGGTGTTGATCTTATACAGCTTATACTGCATATTTCGAAATTCCACCTCTAAGGGGGAGACGCAGGACATGAAAGGATTTCTGAATCATGTAGCTATTAAGGTAATTTTGAAGCTAGGCATACGAACATTTGTATCTGGTTTCTAGGTCAGAAATAAAGAAATATGTGTTCCAGTATCATTGGGAATTTAACCTCTATGAAGTGAAATAGTGGATGAACATTTTATTTTGAGATAAATAATTATGGAAGAACTATGAAAGTATTTTTAAGGCTACATCTAAGAAAATTGGTATTTGACTTCAAGGCTACAAATAAGAAAATACGTGTTTCGGTGTTTTTGGAAGTTCAACCCCTAAGGGGATGAAATAGAGTGAGCTGGTGCGTTTCTGGTGCCAGTTTCCGTCGACCGTTGTTTCGGTCTTTGAGTCGCAGTCCAGAGGACACTGTTCCTAAGTGACTGTAGTAGTTCTCTGTGCGGCCCCACATCGGGCTTACCGCGCTTACACTGGACACAGTTGCCAAGAAATCGCCTGCCATCGCGATATAGGTTGGGCCAAAACATGTATTCCCGAACTCGGTTCAAGGTCTTGAAGAACCCCAAATGACTCCCGTCCGCCAAATCGTGGAAATATCTGAGTGCCATGCTAACTCGTTCCTGTGGAATACAGACCTTCACTTGGCCACGGTTGGCTCCCCCTTTACACAAGAGGCCCGCACGAAGGCAACAGCCAGTGACGACGTCGCCATCCACCAACTGCTGCCTATTCGGTCCCCACCCGTCGTCCTCGGCCTGTTTGCCGGCTAAGTCGAAGAAGAAGCCGGGTGTCTCGGAGAGAAGGAAATTCACCCCCAGATCTGGCTCCACGTTTCTGAAAATGGTTCATTATGAAAGCATTATGAAAGCATATCTGACAATTCGTATTCGGCTAATCTGTTACAATTTTTAAAAACTACGTGTTTCACTGGTTTTTAACTTCGAGCATAAGGGGATGAGAATTTTAATGAAATATTTATTGCGTTATATTAAAATATTTTAAATCTGCATCTACGATAACCGGTATTTCACTTCTCAATTAGATATAAAGAAATATGCGTTAGGGAATGAAAGACTCTGCGGAGATATCACCACAAGAATACAAACGGCTTGATTAACAAAAACCTTGGACTCCAGCTGTCAGCATTGCTTTTTGGTCATTCAGCAAAAGACCATGCTTCAACGGCATTAAGTTTAGAAAAGTTTAGAAAGTGTTGCAGTTTATAAAAGACATAAAAAAACGATTAAAGAAAAAAATGCTTTGCAGACCATGAACGGTCTAAGTAAGTAAAGAAGCGGATGATAAGCTAGCTCTTTATGCAAATAAGTTGGTCAGTTTAAGTTCCGAGACATGTCATGCAGCAGGAACGGAATCCTATAGTTGCTACGATTGGCTAAAGGAAAAGTTTTGCAGAATCACGCGAAATCACTTCTGCAAGTGGCTGAGAATCTCGTAATGAATAAAAATTCTGTACTAAGAATTCCAAGGTTGGAGATGCAAGATTCCTCCCCCCCCCCCTTTCCCCCTCCTCACAATCCTATCCTTCTTTACCTACAGCAAAAAATAAATAAATAAATAAAACTAGAGAAATTTCTACTGTGAAACTATTTGCATACAAGAGAACGGCCATTAAAATTTAACTCTTCAAAGTTTTAAGCCCTGCCCCGTTCGAAAAATTTAATTTCTTTGTAGTTGCATTTTTTAAAGGTGTACTTGTCTAGACTCCTGGAACGGAAAGGTTTTTTTTTTAATCCGTGCTTTACAAAAGTTTCTACAGCCCAGTGTTTGAAGCAGTGTCACGGCTGCCATGAGCCGCGCGGGGTACCCGCCATGTCTCCAACGCCTTGTCAGGGTTTGCGCGGCTCCCCCCGTTGGAGGTTCGAGTCCTCCTTCGGGCATGGTTGTGTGTGTGTTGTCCTTAGCATAAGTTACTGTAAGTAGTGTGCAAACATACGGACTGATGGTTCAAATGGCTATGAGCACTTTGGGACTTAAGATCTGAGGTCATCAGTTTCCTAGAACTTAGAACGACTTAAACCTAACTAACCTAAGGACATCACACACATCCATGCTCGAGGCAGGATTTGAACCTGCGACCGTAGCGGTCGCGTGGCTCCCGACTGAAGTGCCTAGAACCGCTCGGCCACATCGGCCGGTCTATCATGTATTCTAGAAGTGCTGCACGGTCGTCAGTGGCGCCTGTTCTTTCGAGAACAGTTACTTCATATCTATGGTTAAACGTTACCCAGCCATTGACCTTCGTCTGTGCGAATGCGCACAGGTTGCCCGAACTCTTACGGGAATCGTCACATTAGTGTGAGCCAGTAATGAGTGGATAGGCAAATACCTATTACGTACATTACGTATGCGGATTGTGGACGGTTGGGGATGTGTCTCACGGGAAGCGTGCAAGGGATAAATTCCTGCAGTCGTGCTGTTCATTTGTGCCCTCGATGGCTCAGATGGATTGAGCGTCTGCCATGTAAGCAGGAGATCGTGGGTTCGAGTCCCAGTAGGGGCACACTTTTCAGCTGTCCCCATCGAAGTATATCAACAACACCTGTCGGCAGCTGAGGGTTTCAATTAATTATCAGTTGTGAAGGTGATTCGATGAACCATTTGCCAGGCACTTAAATGTGTTTTGCAGGGTATCCATATAGATGTAGATGATAACTCGTCCCGTGTCGCACGTGCTCAAAATGATTTATACTGCACAATGCATGCAAACATACTCACCGAAAATAAGGACGATTATCAAGTGCAGGCTGCCGAGTGCTGCAAATCCAGCTTAGACAGATCGGCTTTTCCTGCCAAGAAGAACAGGAAGTTGCTGTCTAGGAACAATCAGAGGTAGAGGAAGGGTTGATAAATACTCCTTGAATTGCAGACTAAACGTAAATAACGAAAATACAATTTTGGTAAAAATTGGTCAAAACATAATCGTTTGCCCTCCGTATTGGATTAGCTGTTTTGAATATTGAAAATCTGACTTCAGATTCGTTTTCAGCGACATTAAAAATATATATGTAACACTCAGTTCATGCAAATCGAAGTAATAATATAACTAAATGTTTTCCCTAAACATTGAACACATTTTTTTCGGGTAACTATTTTCTCAGAACGGCATGCAGCATAAATTGAAAGTGGTTCGATCTCTTAACTTCTACCTCTGACCCCTAAAAGTAAACACTTTTCTTAGGAACTTATAGCTATAATATGACATTTGTTAATATTAACTAATTTTTGTGTAGGCATAAGGAGTGAAACAAACCCCCAAAAATCGAACTCAAAGTTCGAATTAGCACTGTATCGTTAAATTTAAGGTTGTTTCATTGCGGTTAGGCATGCGCTCGCATAAATTTTATGTTTTATCGACTGATGTTATCCATTTTCAATTTCAGAGGAATAATGTAGTATCAACTGATGTTACCCATTTTTGAATTCAGGTAACATCTGTGGTGCCACACTGCACGCACTCTGCGTACTCCAGTCTCGCAGGCCCTTGATCAAATCATAATTACGGGCGCCATTTTTATTGAAAATCTAAAATTAAGCTCATAGTATTATCACTCGTAATTCCCAAACACATCCTTCGAATGTATTGTCATTGTCTCAA
Organism: Schistocerca gregaria; assembly: GCF_023897955.1. Lineage (NCBI taxonomy): Eukaryota > Metazoa > Arthropoda > Insecta > Orthoptera > Acrididae > Schistocerca > Schistocerca gregaria. Next base: position 1,348,367 of record NW_026061937.1, read on the forward strand.
AAAAAAAATTTCAAATGTACCCTTTGTTGCTCATTTGTATGAGAACCTGGCCGTAACGCCGGAATATAGTCACGAGATTTTTTTTTTCAGAGACGCTGTACGATCGCGAGAAGACTTTCGTTCTGCGCGTGTCGAAGGACATTCCTCAGATATTACTGTGTGTGTGCTACTCAGTCGTGCCATTTAAGTGTACATCTTTGCATAGTTTTCCTTTCACGATGTAAACAGTGTTCCGCTCAATTGCTAACTGGCCAGTGAGTGGTTCCGAAGGTGTCGGATGTGCGGTGCGTTCGGTATGCTAGGACAACAGCAGACTGGCGTGGTGCGATGGCAGAAGCAGACACTGAGGGAGCTAGCTGCTGGGACGCCAGCGAACAATTTATGCCAAGTAAGACGAAGAGGACTATTCTAAAATTACTAGCCGTCTCAAAAGTGTTTACCATTGGTAAATCTTGCTGTTGAGTCTGACAAAACTGGCAGTTGGGCCTAGAGATACATTAGAGAGAGATACAGGAAATCCCCCCACCCCCCTCAATGAATTTTTGGTTGTGATGACAGGCCGATTGGTAGTGTAGCCCGAGATCTAAGTTAGGTTGGAAGGTGGTAATTTGATTGAGAGTTGTTTACGCCAACGATTATGAATGCCGACTAAACGTTGTGCGAGCAGATTGCCCTGTAGCGTAGCCTAGTGTTTCCGTCCGCGCCACATTTAACACACTTTCTCTGTGTACAAAAGTCTCACAACAGCCACGATAACTACGTTTCTGGTGGGGGGAGGGTAGAGTCCACTATGTAACTTTCACTGCAAATTTTAGTAACCGCCGAAACTAACCGAAATAGAAGCGTAATTTTAACTATATTTCCTTTTGTGGGAAAATAATGGTTCTCCTCTTTCGGCAGCAACTGTAATATGTAGGCGACTTATTAGTTTTCTTTAAACTATGAATCATGATCTCAATAGACGCAGTGCTTTTTTTACGTTACTTGATTTGTGGTCTATAGTAAACAATGCAACGAATTGGTAAATTCTTTGAAGTTTGACGTGTGTTACATAGACGACGTCTGCAATGTTCGTAAGGCCAAGTTTGCATATATTCGGTGTCTGTTTTTTTGGCCATGTACTGTATAATTAAGGGGAGGAGGATTATGTTCAAGGAGCAGTGTATTAGCAGTCTATGGAGAAATTGAGAATTTCGATCTAACGAACGGCATGCTCGGGCAGTTCGTGCTATTCTGTTGACCACTGTGTAATTCGGACACAGTGATCATTGCCTCTCCCTAGTAACCAGGGGACTCGGGTGCTAATCCTGGTCTGGCACAAATTTTCAACAGTGCCCATTGACTAAAGTCTGTGCCCATTGTCAACTAATGTCATTGTTTCGGTGTTAAATTGTATTTTGTTCACGATACGTCGTTTAGCTTTTTCATGGATAACAGCTTTGAAAAGCGTACAGGTTATATTGATATTCGCTCGTCGTTAGTCCAAGGCAACTATAGCGATTTATGAACACAGTTGTAGTTCGTATTAAGCCTACATACGTAATTGTGTCCTGTGTTTCTTTACCAAGAACTGCTTCGTAAGTAATTCCCCGGTAGTGGTATTTTGTTTCAGTATTTTGTTTAAATATTTATAGACTGCAGGCTTGGATGAAATATGAAACACATGTCCGAAGTTCCTGTTGATACTGCAGATACTGTTTCATCCGTACTAGGGGCCAAAACATTTAATCTAATACAAAAGGACACAATTTGTCTCGAGATTTAGCTATTTTTCGTAATAGAGGCCTTGCTTCGATATGTTTTTCTCTAATTCTTGTTTGGATATAATCTTAAAACACACTAACTCTTCCACCAGTTATTCGATATGTTGTTTCATCCCTTTCGTAGCGTAGAGTTCCTAAACGGTCGATAATATTAATGATTTCCTTTCTCAATTTTATTTTCTGTAAAATCTCCTGTTTATGGTTAATTCTAACATGTTTCACGTTCTCACTTTTATTATTTTTATTTTTCTAGTTTTTGGCTGGTAGCCAAATTTTCTTTGAATCTGGTTTTTAATTCTGAAATAGTAACAGTTGAAGGTCAAGAGAAGATGGCGATCTATTTGAGGAGAGTGGCTTGGAGATTTTTTATAATAGACGTACACAGGTCATGGGGATCCTTACCTATATAAATTTACTTCGAGTGTGATGTAGCCCATTCTCTTGTCATGATCTCGGCTGTATCGTAGCACATTGTCTCGGTTAGGTTGGAGATTTCTGTTGAGAGTTGCCGAAGTCAACGAAAGTGATTACAAAGTGAGGACTTTGCTAACAGAACGATCTGTAGCGTAGTCCAACACGTTCTTTCTGTCCTTTTAAAGCCTCTTTTAATTAAAAATAACTAAAGCTGCAAGATACAATCACAAAAACTGTTACGTAATAGAGTAATCCCAGACTATTGTTGTGTAAGTTGTGTGCGTACACTTTTTTTTGTCAGTGAATATACATTTTTTTACTCATTTGCTGGGTTTCAGTTTTCCCCGTTTTCCGGCGAAAAACCTTTTCCTGTGAAGGGCCCATTAGCTTGTCGGTTATATTTGTGACTTTCTCGACGGTCAGTAATTTCGTGATAGTCCATCCACCGGCGTCATTGTTAACATCGAATATAGATTTAAGTATTAGGAAGGCTAATATGAAGCTAATGCATGAGTAGGTCTAATAATTAATAAAAATAGGAATGCGGGTAAGCCACTACAAACAGCATAGTGAAAGCATTGTTGTGGCCAATATAGCCACGAATCCCACGCCTACCACAGTCGTAAAAGTAGTCCGCAGATGATGAAGAAATTGATGGAATGTGTGATGAGATAAAAGAAATCATTCAGATAGTGATGGGAGATGAAAATTTAATATTAGTGGGTGACTGGAATTCGACGGTAGGAAATGGAATAAAAGGAAACGCAGTAGGTGAATATGGAATGTGGGTAAAAAATGAAAGAGGAAGCCGCCTGGTAGGTTTTTGCCCAGAGCATAATTTAATCATAGCTAACACTTGGTTCAAAAATCATGAAAGAAGGTTGTATACGTGGAAGAGACCTGGAGATACTGCAATATTTCATATAGATTATATAATGGTAAGACAGAGATTTAGGAACCAGATTTTAAATTGTATGACATTTCCAGGGGCAAATGTGGTCTCTGATAACAATATATTGATTATGAACTGTAGATAAAAACTGAAGAAACTGGAAAAACGTGGGAATTTAAGGATATGGGACCTGAAAGAACTGACAGAATCAGAAGTTGTAGAGTGTTTCAGGAAGTGCATTAGGGAACGATCTACAGGAATGGGGCAAAGTAATACAGTGTGATGGGGGATCTGAGTGGTATACTGTCAAGGGGGAGGGGGTTCCTCAGGGATCAGTGTTGTGGCCGCTCTAGTTCCTTATTTATATAAATGATATGCCCTCAAGTATTATGGGTAACTCTAAAATATTTCTGATTGCTGATGACACTAGCTTGGTAGTAAAGGATGTTGTGTGCAACATTGACTCCGTTTCAAGTAGTGCAGTACATGACCTCAGTCAATGGCTTGTAGAAAATAAACTAACGTTAAATCACAGTAAGATTCAGTTTTTACAGTTTCTAACACACAATTCAACAAAACCTGACGTTTTAATCTCACAGCATGGGCAAATGATTGGTGAAGCTGAGCGGCTCAAATTCCTAGGTGTTCAAATAAATAGTAAGGTGTCATGGAAAGCCCACATTCAGGATCTTGTTCAAAGACTTAATACTGCCATTTTCACTATTCGAACGGTACCGAAAGTGAGTGATACTTCGCCAAGTAAATTAGTCTACTTTGCTTATTTCCATTCACTTATGTCGTATGGTATTATGTTTTTGGATAACTCTTCCCATTCTAGAAGGATATTTTTGGCTCAGAAACGGGAGGTTCGGGCAAAAAGTGGTGTGAGTTCACGGACCTCTTGTCGACCTCTGTTCAGGGAGTCTGGGTATTTTGACATTGGCCTCTCAATATGTATATTCCTTATAGTCGTTTCTTGTTACCAATATTAGTTTATTTCCAACAATAAGCAGCTTTCACTCGGTTAATACTCGGGAGAAATCAAACCTCCATTTGGATCGGACTTCCTTAACTCTTGTGCAAAAATGTGTGCAGTATACTGCTACATCCATTTTCAATAAGCTGCTACTCGAATTCAAAAATCTTAGCAGTAATCCACGCGCTTTCAAATCGAAACTGGAGTGTTTCCTCATGGGTCACTCCTTCTATTCTGTCGAGGAGTTAATTGAAAAATTAAGCTGATTCTCATTGTACTGCTGATAGCGTTTGCTTAAACTTATGGACTGATTTTCTCTCTGGTTCATGAACATGTATTTTTATCTGTTATTACTTTTATGTTGTAAGTTCATGTGTCGCCCAAACCGCCGTCTGCTTCACGTCTGCTGTGCAGCGAGCTACCTTGATTGAAGTATTAACTGTAGTTTTCTTACTTGTCACTACTTCTTCCGTGTGTTTTTGCTTTTAGGAAGCTTTAATTGTCGAGTGCTAGTAATAGAGTTAAATAGATTTCATGTTTGTTTTGAATACAGTCAGAGAGAGTCCTTGTAGTCAGCCATAGTGCTAGTAGTGCTAGTGTTTGTTTTCAATACAGTCCAGAGACAGGTAGTGCTATTTTCATTGTTTTCTACAAGAAGTGGTTAGCAATCACAGTTTAGTCAGTAATCAGCCGCCTTTAGTGAATTAGCAGTCTACTTAAAAGTTGATTAAGTCTCTTCAGTATATTGATTCCTTAGGATGGATAGGATGTGTGACTGCTGTGTACGGACGCTGGCCACTCTTCGCGAACAGCTGAGCGTGTTGATGGCCGCGGTCAGCCGTCTTCAGGCTGCTGCCTCGGAGGGTAGCGGCAGTGTGGAGTCTGGTGCGTCGCATGGTGCACCCCAGGTGTTAGATGCTTCACCCACTGTCCCTGCTGTCGAGACATTTTCGCGGGTACCGGGCGCGGTTGGGCCACCCTCTCCCCAAGGGGAGTGGCGGGTTCAGCGGCGTTCGCGGCGCACGAGGCAGAGGGTCAATGTGGAGGCTGGCCGTGTGGCATCGTCCGCTCTGCCTGTGAATGGACATGTGGCTGCTCATTCAGCAAGGTCCGAGCAGGCACACGGGGGGAGGGGTTTATTAGTTATTGGGAGCTCCAACGTTAAGCTGGTGATGGAGCCCCTTAGGGAAATAGTGGAAAGGTCGGGGAAGAAGGCCAGTGTTCACTCTGTCTGCTTGCCGGGGGGTCTCATCCGAGATGTGGAGGCGGCCCTACCGGCGGTGATAGAGAGCACTGGGTGCACCCGACTGCAAATTGTTGCTGATGTCGGCACCAATGACTCCTGCCGTGTGGATTCAGAGGTCATCCTCAGTTCGTACAAGCGGTTGTCGGAGTTGGTGAAGGCGGAAAGCCTCGCTCGCGGGGTGGAATCAGACCTAACTATTTGTAGTATCGTTCCCAGAACCGATCGCGGTCCTCTGGTTTGGATCCGAGTGGAAGGCTTAAACCAGAGGCTCAGACGATTCTGCGGAGAGCTGGGGTGCAAATTTCTCGACCTCCGCAATGGGGTGGAGAAATGTAGGGTCCCCTGAATATGTCAGTCGTGCACTACACGCCGGAAGCGGCTACGAGGGTAGCGGAGTACGTGTGGAGTGCACATGGTTTTTTTTTTTTTTTAGGTTAGAGAATTCCCTCCCTAGACCCGACAAGACGCCTCCTGAGACGCGGCAAGGCAGGAGTAGGCAAAATACAACAGGGAATAACAATATTAATGTGCTAATAGTAAACTGCAGGAGCGTCTATAGAAAGGTCCCTGAACTGCTCTCATTAATAAACGGTCACAACGCCCATATAGTTCGCAGACAAAGGCTGGACAGTAAAGGGGGAGGCGTGTTTATAGCGATAATAAGTGCAATAGTATCGAAGGAAATTGACGGAGATTCTAATTGTGAAATGATTTGGGTGAAGGTCACGGTTAAAGCAGGCTCAGACATGGTAATTGGATGTCTCTATAGGCCCCCAGGCTCAGCAGCGGTTGTGGCTCTGCACCAGAAGAATAATTTGGAAAATATTTCGAGTAGATTTCCCCACCATGTTATAGTTCTGGGTGGAGATTTTAATTTGCTGGATATAGACTGGGAGACTCAAACGTTCATAACGGGTGGCAGGGACAAAGAATTCAGTGAAATATTTTTAAGTGCTTTATCTGAAAACTACCTTGAGCAGTTAAACAGAGAACCGACTCGTGGCGATAATATATTAGACCTTCTGGTGACAAACAGACCCGAACTATTAGAATCAGTTAATGCAGAACAGGGAATCAGTGATCATAAAGCGGTTACTGCATCTACGATTTCAGCCGTAAATAGAAATATTAATAGAGGTAATAAGATTTTTCTGTTTAGCAAAAGTGACAAAAAGCAGATTACAGAGTACCTGACGGCTCAACACAAAAGTTATGTCTCAAGTACAGATAGTGTTGAGAATCAGTGGACAAATTTCAAAACCATCGTACAATATGCGTTAGATGAGTATGTGCCAAGCAAGATCGTAAGAAATGGAAAAGAGCCACCGTGGTACAACAACCGAGTTAGAAAACTGCTGCGGAAGCAAAGGGAACTTCACAGCCAACATAAACATAACCAAAGCCTTGCAGACAAACAAAAATTACACGAAGCGAAATGTAGTGTGAGGTGGTCTATGCGAGAGGCTTTCAATGAATTCGAAAGTAAAGTTCTATGTTCTGACTTGGCAGAAAATCGTAAGAAATTTTGGTCCTATGTCAAAGCGGTAGGTGGATCAAAACAAAATGTCCAGACACTCTGTGACCAAAATGGTACTGAAACAGAGTATGACAGACTAAAGGCCGAAATACTAAATGTCTTCTTCCAAAGCTGTTTCACAGAGTAAGACTGCACTGTGCTTCCTTCTCTTGAAGTCGCACAGTTGACAAAATGGTAGATATCGAAATAGACGACAGAGGGATAGAGAAACAATTAAAATCGCTCAATAGAGGAAAGGCCTCTGGTACTGATGGGATACCAGTTCGATTTTACACAGAGTACGCGAAGGAACTTGCCCCCCTTCTTGCAGCGGTGTACCGTAGGTCTCTAGAAGAGCGAAGCGTTCCAAAGGATTGGAAAAGGGCACAGGTCATCCCCGTTTTCAAGAAGGGACGTCGAACAGATGTGCAGAACTATAGACCTATATCTCTAACGTCAATCAGTTGTAGAGTTTTGGAACACGTATTATGTTCGAGTATAATGAATTTTCTGGAGACTAGAAATCTACTCTGTAGGAATCAGCATGGGTTTCGAAAAAGACGGCCGTGTGAAACCCAGCTCGCGCTATTCGTCCACGAGACTCAGAGGGCCTTAGACACGGGTTCACAGGTAGAAGCCGTGTTTCTTGACTTCCGCAAGGCGTTTGACACAGTTCCCCACAGTCGTTTAATGATCAAAGTAAGAGCATACGGACTATCAGATCAGTTGTGTGCTTGGATCGAGGAGTTCCTAGATAACAGAACGCAGCATGTCATTCTCAATGGAGAGAAGTCTTCCGAAGTAAGAGTGATTTCAGGTGTGCCGCAAGGGAGTGTCATAGGACCGTTGCTATTCACAATATTCATAAATGACCTGGTGGGTGACATCGGAAAGTCTCTGAGGCTTTTTGCAGATGATGCTGTGGTGTATCGAGAGGTTGCAACAATGGAAAATTGTACTGAAATGCAGGAGGATCTGCAGCGAATTGACGCATGGTGCACGGAATGGCAATAGAATCTCAATGTAGACAAGTGTAATGGGATGCGAATACATAGACTGATAGGTCCTTATCATTTAGCTACAAAATAGCAGGTCAGCAAATGGAAGCAGTTAAATCCATAAATTATCTGGGAGTACGCGTTAGGAGTGATTTAAAATGGAATGATCGTATAAAGTTGATCGTTGGTAAAGCAGATGCCAGACTGAGATTCATTGGAAGAATCCTAAGGAAATGCAATCCGACAACGAAGGAAGTAGGTTACAGTACGCTTGTTCGCCCACTGCTTGAATACTGCTCAGCAGTGTGGGATCCGCACCAGATAGGGTTGATAGAAGAGATAGAGATGATCCAACAAAGAGCAGCGCGCTTCGTTGCAGGATCATTTAGTAATCGCGAAAGCGTTACGGAGATGATAGATAACCTCCAGTGGAAGACTCTGCAGGAGAGACGCTCCGTAGCTCTGTATGGGCTTTTGTTGAAGTTTCGAGAACATACCTTCACCGAAGAGTCAAACAGTGTATTGCTCCCTCCTACTTATATTTCGCGAAGAGACCACGAGGATAAAATTAGAGAGATTAGAGCCCACACAGAAGCATACCGAGAATCCTTCTTTCCACGTACAATACGAGACTGGAATAGAAGGGAGAACCGATAGAGGTACTCAGGGTACCCTCCGCCACACACCGTCAGGTGGCTTGCGGAGTACGGATGTAGATGTAGATACTGGCACGTTCCATGACCTAGAAGATTTGCTCCTCAATTTGGGCCTACGGAACTTGACATGCGCAAAGAAAGAGGGTAACAGAAGATATATTGAATTTAATTTATGAAAGGAGAAAATACAAAAATGCAGTAAATTAACCCGACAAAAAGAAATACAAACGTCTCAAAAATGAGATCGACAGGAAGTGCAAAATGGCTAAGCAGGGATATCTAGAGGACAAACGTAAGGATATAGATGCGCTTATCACTAGGGGCATGATAGATAGTGCCTAAAGAAAAACTAAAGAGACTTTTAGAGAAAAGAGATTCACTTGTATGCATATCAAGAGCTCAGATGGAAACCCTGTTATCAGCAAAGAAGATATTGCAGAAAGGTGGAAGGTGTATATAGAGGATCTATACAAGGGCAATGTACTTGAGGACAATATAATGGAAACGGAAGAGGATGTAGATGAAGATGAAATGGGAGATGACATACTGCGTGAAGAGTTTGACAGGGCACTGAAAGACCTTAGTGGAAATAAGGTTCCGGGAGTAGGCAACATTCCATTAGAACTACTGACAGGCTTGGGAGACCCAGCTCTGACAGAACGTGACCGTCTGATGAGCAAGATGCATGAGACAGCCGAAATACCGTCAGACTTCAAGAAGAATGAAATAATTCCAATTTCAAAGAAATCAGGTGTTGACAGGTGTGAAAATTAGCTAACTATCAGTTTAATAAGTCACAGCTGCAAAATACTAACGCAAATTCTTTACAGACGAATGGAAAAAATGGTAGAAGCCGACCTCAGGGAAGACCAGTTTGGATTCCGTGGAAATACTGGGACATGTGAGGCAATACTGACCCTACGACTTACCTTATAAAGTAGATTAAGAAAAGGCAAACCTACGTTTCTAACATTTGTAGACTTAGAGAAATCCTTTGACAATGTTGACTGGAATACTCTCTTTCAAATTCTGAAGGTGGCAGGGGTAAATTACAGGGAGCGAAAGGCAATTTACAATTTGTACAGAAAGCAGGTGGTAGTTATAAGAGTCGAGGGATATGAAACGGAAGCAGTGGTTGGGAAGGGAATGAGACAGGGTTGTAGACTATCCCCAATGTTATTCAATCTGTTTATTGAGCAAGTAGTAAAGGATACAAAAGAAAAATTCTGAGTAGAAATTAAAATCCATGGATAAGAAATTCAGACCTTGAGGTTTGCCGATGACGTTCTAATTCAGAGACAGCAAAGAACCTAGAAGAGTAGCTGAACAGAATGAAGTGTCCTGAAAGGATGATATAAGATCAGCATCAATAAAAGCAAAACGAGGATAATGGAATGTAGTCGAATTAAGGTGGGTGATGCTGAGGGAATTAGATTAGGAAATGAGACATTTAAAGTAGTAAAGGAGTTTCGCTATTTAGGGAGCAAAATAACTGATGACGGTCGAAGTAGAGAGGATATAAAATGTCGACTGTCAATGGTAAGAAAAGTGTTTCTAAAGAAGAAAAATTTGTTAACATCGAGTATAGCTTTAGGTATCAGGAAGTCCTTTCTCCGAGTATTTGTATGGAGTGTAGCCACGTATGGAAGTGAATAATGGACAATATATAGTTTGAACAAGAATAGAATAGAAGCTTTCGAAATGTGGTGCTACGGAAGAATGCTGAAGATTAAGTGGGTAGATTACATAACTAATGTGGAGGTATTGAATAGGATACTGGAGAAGAGAACTTTGTGGCAAAACTTGACTAGAAGATGGGGTCGGATGGTAGGACACGTTCTGAGGCATTAAGGGATCACCAATTTAATATTGGAGGGCAGCGTGGAGGGTAAAAATCGAGGTGGGAGACCAGGAGATGAATACACTAAGCAGATTCACAAGGATATAGGTTTGCAATGGGTACTGGGAGATGAAGCTTCCACACGATACAGTAGCATGGAGAGCTGCATCAAACCAGTCTGTGGACTGAAGACAAGAGCAACAACAACAACAACAACAACAACAACAACAAGGTATTTGTCTGATGTGTAACCTTCAACAGAAGTGGGGCAGACAAGAGGGTTAATTCATTAATGGAGTCGGAAGAGATGGTTAGCAAGAAATCCTTTAGGCGTGGTGCGTGATGCGGCGCTCCCCATCCCCATATACCGATCAAATCAGTCACGACTTGAACCGAGCGTGCCCGAACATTGTCCTACAAAATGATGGCCGCCTTCTGCAGAAACCGACGCCGCTTCTTTCTCTCAGTTGCTTTTCTACTTTGTAACACAGTCTGTTTCGTTTTCGAGTGCAAACCGCTTAACATATATTGTTCAAATTTGGCATGGAGACAGTTTGAACCCTGAGAAAGAACATAGCCCACTTTAAAAAGCAAGAAAAATTTTTTTGCATCAGTGAACGTAAACTACATTAAAACTTACTTATTTTGCTTGTACAACTTAAGAATTCTATAATGTATAAGTACTTCAGTAGTCGCCGCGCGGGATAGTCTCTACAAACGAAATTGCTCCCACGTCCGAGGCCTTTCAATATCACGTCTTCCATTCCGCTTGTAGTTCAGAATATTTTGGGGAAGTCTGGGACGTAGCATTCTCACCAGTCTTCACGATATTTTTGAATTTTTTAGTTTCTGTTGAAAATACTTAATTTTTCTCTAGTATCTTCATTCCTAATCATTTCTTGTTGTGCAGCTCTTCGAATTTCTTAGGAACCTCATCTCTGCCGTGTGATTTATTTTTCGTTTTTTTTAACCATGTTTTCGCTTTCATAGCATAATACAGGAACCGCGACCACGTTATAGAATTTCGGGACAACCTTTTTGTACTTTATTGCCCAATGTTCAGATAATAGTGTCACAGACAGCTTAGAATTTGTGTAATTTATTTTAAGTATCAGAGTAAAAATCAGATCTTACAGCGTAGCCTAAATGAAAGATTAAGAGACCAGTTCTAAAGCAGGATTATCCAAAACTAGTTTTAAACTGACTGAGTATTTTCCTCGGAGTGCACTTATTTTCGTTTTATTACTAGAAATTTTAAAGTTGTATTCATTGCATATTTCGTTCAGGTGGTATATAGATCTTTGGAGGTCATTTCGTGAACTTGAATCATGTCATCTACAAACAGAAGCACAATCAGGTATTTCTCATTCGTTATCCCAATTCCTTGGTCTTGTCGTAGTTCCTGCTTTCATTTATGAAGAACGAAGTCAATGTAAATACTAAAAATGCTGACTTAATCTGCTCATTTAAATGTATACCAAGCGAGCTGCCGCAGTGGTTAGTACATGGTATGATGATGATGATGATGATGATGATGATGATGATGATGATGATGATGATGTTTGGTTTGTGGGGCGCTCAACTGCACGGTTATCAGCGCCTGTACAAAGCCCCAACCTTTACACAGTCCAGTTTCGCCACCATCACGAATGATGAAGAAATGATGACGCCACAGACACCTACTTCCCGGGCGGAGAAAGCAACCCAGCCGTGAATCGAACCCGGAATCCCATCACCAGCAACGCTTGCTACACGACGAACTGTCAACTAGTACACTAGACTCGCATTCGGGAGGATGACGTTTAAATCCGCATCCGGCCATCCTGATACGTATTCCGTAACTTTTCTGAATCGCTCCAAGCAAATGCTGGGATGGTTCCTTTGAAAGGGAACGGCGGACTACTTTTACCCTTCCCTGACGCAGTGCCAACTCCTGCTCCGTTTCTAATGACCTCAACATCGATAGCACATTAAATGCAATCCTCCTTCCGTCCTTCATTTAAAGGCATAGGTTTACGCAATAAGTCGGGCGTTAAAAGTTAAAAACTGCGTACTCGTCTAAGGCAGCATAATTTCATGGCGCGCAAATTATCGAGACTATATTCACCGAGCATTTGTGAAAGGCAGCACGTGGCGACTTCCAACAAACTTCACACATAATTTCGAAACTTTTTTTCCCTCTGACATCCCTGGCAGAATGATGAAAGGAAAAAGACTTTTATCACTTCTACATTTTCGCTGTTCGTGTAGTAAGGTGTCAGCATCAGGCTTGATGTTTCACTTTATTACTTCTTTACTACTCACTTTATTCGCAACACATTTGTCAGACAGTATCCACATACGTCGCCGAATGTACCTGAAAATTATAGAATTGTACAACACCTAGTTCAGTACATAAATATTGAGACTTGTCAAAAAACTAGCTTCTCTTACAACAGAGCGTCTTCAACTGCAAAGGGTCATGTTTCTTCAGGTCAAGTTTTTAACACATTAACTGATACGGAAAGTGAACGAACTTCTGAAGGTGGTTTACATATGGGACTTCCAGTTTTCAGACAGCAATTTGGAGGGAAGAAGGGGGGGTGCTTACGCGGTCTATTTGAAACTTCAGTGTTTCCGTAAATGATGCAGTTGCCTGTAATAAAGTTCTGTTTGAAAGAAGCCACGCCCTCATAAGATTTCAGTGTAGTGCAAAGCATGACAACTTAGTTTAAATGTTCCCGAAATGTAGAATTGTTCGGTTCACAAAACGATATAACCTTATCCTACGAGTATAGTGCAGCGAGTCAAATTCGCAATCGCTCAACCCACATGAATACCTGGGTGTAAAAATTTCTAGAGATTTGAAATGGAACCGTCACATAGTCGCAGTCTTAGGGAAATACGGTGGCTGGCTGCAATTCGTTGGTAGAATTCTAGGAAAATACAATCAGTGTACAAAAGAAATTGCTTACAAATCACGCTTGCGACTTATCCCCCAATATTGGTCGAGATTCTTGGATCCTAATCAGATACAACTGCCAGGCGAAACTGAATGTATACAGAGAAGGGCGGCACGAATGGTCACAGGTTTTTTGACCCGTTGGAGAATGTCACGCAGTTTCTGCTCAAATTGAACAGGCAGGCGCTTGGAAACAAACGTACAATATCCAGAGTAAGTCTACTTGGAATATTTCCGGAGGAATCCTTAACTGTTGAATATAGGCGAATGGTAGTCAATGGAGGGAATGACTGTGAATGCTCGTTCGATTTGCGTTCTCTTCCGTAGGCTGCGATGCAAACTAATCCTGGTAATATTCCCGGTGTGAGATGTAGTTGGCAGCTCTGTAAATGCTGACCGGTGAGTCGCTTAAAGCCCAGGTGAAATTAATCTCGGAGGGACACATCACGCTCCCAACCGATGAAGCATATCCCCTAAGGATCGCCGAGAGCCTGTGACTAGTGCATTGAATTTAAATACGGAAAACTGCAAAAACTCACTTTTTGAACTATTTGTAATTCCATTAACTAGTTTTGTAACCTTTACAGACTCATCTTCAAATGTGGCACACAGAATTTCCGTCTCTCTGACGTGGAGACAGAGCGACAGTTACATGGCGACATGTGTCGGAAAACCAGATATTCCACTTACTGATTAACGGACAGTTCATGGTAGACACAGACTATTCCGTGGAAGAGCAAAGTATCGCGAGGAGACCTAATTAGAAAGTTTCTAGAACTGACGTTACATGATGAATGTAGGAATGGAATATACTGAAACCGCCTACGTATTGTAACTGTAGGAAGCGTGATGACCAGAAGAGACTAAGCACAGCACGCACAGAGGCTTTTAAGCAGCCACAGTACGCACGCTCCATACGTCAGTGGAGTGGGAATAAGTCCTAATAACTGGTATACTGGCAAGTTCCATCTGTCACGCAATTCACGGTCGTTTATAGACTACAAATTATAAGCTGCCTATGTTTTGTTTAAATTTGGATTACAAGAAAATGGGCGTTTTGCAAAATATCCTACATAAGTCTCCTCTTCATCAACACCACCACCATGAGTGTTCTGCCCTAGGGCAGGTCTTCACATGTAGCTCTCCATGCAGTCCCATCATTTGTTACCCTCTTATTTTCTCACAACTATTTTCTGTTCTTACGCTGTCCACCACCTGGTATGTTCTGAGTCTTCTTCTTCTTCTTCTTCTTCTTCTTCTTCTTCTTCTTCTTCTTCTTATTGCATTCACCATTTCCTCCATACCATCAATAAACAATCTCTTCTCATTCAGTGTCCATGCCAATTGTGTTTGCTCATCCTGCTACCTTTAAAATTTCTCTCTGTTCTCCCACTCAACACCACCTCATTTCTCACTGTGCTTGCCTATTTTATCACCTATCAACGCACCCACATAAAAGCCTCCTGTTATGAAACGTCTCGTTGGCAATTGCTATACGTATTTTCACCTCCTTATTACTTCCAATGTCGTCCATAATAGCACGTCGCAGTTATCTAAAAATACTAAATTGTTGTGTGTCTTCCTGCCTAACATTATAGTTGTTCTTGATTTTCTTGCACCTATCACCGGACATTTTGCGTTTTTCTTATTATTTCTCATTCCAATTTACTCACGACTCTTGTTCAATTCTTTTAACATTTCAGTCATACTTCTTTCGCTCTCTGTCAATAACACCACATGATCCGCGAGTCTAATACATTCTGCTCTCCTAACAACAACCCGCTCCCGTCTATGTCATTTCAAACGTTTTTGAATGACATGCTCCAAATATATTTACACACTAAGGAGAATAAACGTATCCCGAAGGACTTACCCCAGCGCGATGGAAATCGATACACGTGATGTCTATTCATGCCCAATAGTATCCGAACGACCTGAATTGAATTTCGCCTGATTCACATGCAACCCACATAGCGCAACTGTCTAGCAGGTCTCCTTATCGCTCCTTGGTACAGTCGTTTGACTATTGAAAGTGGTTCCAACAAGTCACCACGAGAAAAAACTGTTCTGTATCGCAATAACTCAAAATGTAAAGTAATACCACGATACTACAAATATCACGGAACACCTTATCACAGATAAGACTGCCCTTAAGGCTTGTAGCTCACATTTATTACAATAAATGACATATCTGACATTTTACCACTCTCATTATTACGTCAGATAGGTAATGCACGTAGTAAATTTGTCGTATTCTTCATTTACTCTTCAAAGTAACATACCGTACTAATTAAACACAAAATAAGATTAAAAATTAAAGGTATTCACGAGCAGCTAATTGAGAATATTTATGAACTTCAAATGACACGACGAACCGTCTCGTTCTGCATATGGGTGCAAACTCAGGTCATGCAGACTAAGCAATGATTTCGTGCCTGACGGATACTAACAGTCACTCGTGATTAGGCATATAGAGAGTGATATACCTCGATTTTAGACAGAGCCAGTTTGCAAATTCCAACTTTAAATTTCATAGCGCAAGCATTTTTGCCGGACGCGAATTCCTACCCAGCACCTGTTGTCCCTGTTAACGAACGACGAGAGATGTTGAATCTTGGTTCCTAACAAGTAACTTACTTGAATTGCCGTGAGGTAAGGCTTTGTATTTGGCAGGGATTCGAACTCAGAACTTAATCGGATAGATATCGACGCACAATCAACTGTGACATTTCGGATTTTCTCGGCAGTAGCTAGATGTTTTAACTGAAATGACGAGACGAAACATTTTTTTTTTTTCCTTCCCAAGACTCCAACCTGGCACAAATCGCTGTTATATTCTACAGAAAACGAACGTTAAATATGGGTTTGTTGCACCAGCAGCGACATGTGAGCGTGTTTGAACTAGAAATAATATGACGAAGAGTTCAGTGCTCACTGGGAATACAGCTCCACACATCATATCGCTTTTGACTACACACAAAGATGCGTCAGCTTCCGAATGTTTGTCCAGCTCGGACTAACATCTTGAACTTACAGTGATCTCGCAAATAGTTCTGTCTCTCACTGGGTGTCAAAACGTCACATATCGTTAGTGTTGACAAGGAATGAAAATACATTAAACATTAAAATAATTATCCACCAGCAGATAGGTGTTCTCATGCTAGAGCTTGATAATACATAATGAAATCTATAGTGCCAGGCCAGGATTCGAACCCATTCACGCGCAGTATGTGGAGATGTTGAGGAATCTGCAGTTCTGAACAAACAACAAATTGTAGCCGTGCTGTATTCTCACGAAGGGATCAAATTCAGCCTTAAGTACGGTCTAAGTTGCATTCCCAGTTCAGAACCGATTTTATCGACATACAGAAGCTCAGATAAAATATGGACTAAATGTCCTGTGAGCCTACATAGCGTTTGTTTCGTCACTAGAAATAAATAATAAGTATAAGAAAGGTTTCTACGTGTCGCCGCCCCAGTCTTTATTGTGATTCATCCTAACGTCTACTTTGTAGAAAAGGAATATCATTTTTCATGTTAATTTCAGACCACAATGTCATTATATCTTCTTCACTTGGTGTAGCCAGAAGAGAATGGAATCTGTCTCACCTTATCTAAAATCATTGACAGAAGTTGGAATCGAACCAAGTCTATAGATATACAAGCATATCATAAGTATGTGGCTCATTTTTCTATCGTAACGCCGTTGCACCACACTGGATGAGAATTCTGACACACAGGCTTCCTGTAGTAATTTGCAGCAGGTTCAGTAAATTCATTTACTTGGTTGGCCGAATCACAATGAACTAGCTGCCTCGACTACCCAGTGCATACATTCGACTTTATTTTGTAATCACCGAAATAAAATCACGTACCTGCCACCTACACGGAACAGCCAACAGTCTAGGATGCGCAAATTTAAATAGGAAGTGTTTCTTTCCACTTGGTCTACTGTATTGCGCCATCTCTTTGTTGAAAACGTCGTGCAGTGCAAATGTCGCATTTCGTAAGTAAAGTTTTGTATTCCTAGAAACCCAAAATTTGCTTGTGAGCGGCGGGAAGAGGAGTTACCTGTTGTGCAGCATTGTAAGTTTTCACCATTGCACTATGAGCCGAAAGTATTTTTTTGCGATTTCCTTATCGATGTTTTATCTGACTGCTTGTAGCTCTTTCACAGAAGGGATAAAAACGTTACAGTTAGTGAGACTGGAAGTGCGAACCATAACAGATGCTTTTTCTCAGGTCAGCGCATTACCATAGAGCTGGGGTAGAAATACGTGTCTTAGCTCACTCTTACGAGATCGATAATGTCTAGCACTCGTAAACCGCTATTTAAAGGACGAGATTAGTTGCGATTTCCACGTGCAACGACTTTCCTGGGCTGAAAACAGTAAATTTATAATCTTTTGTTACACCTAAAACGATAATAAATCAGATTATTCAATGGAAATGACAGGTAAAATCAAGTGAACCTTGAGGATAAATTTCGTGCACACCAGGAAGGAACTGGTCGATCACAGAGTTCCCAAACATACGTTGCCTTGTTGTCAAATCTCAGTTACAGTACCAGCAGAAAGACGACGACCCGATGTGATCGTACAGCGGGCTGGGAAGTGACCATAGCTGGTGTCTCCAAGTCGCGGCTACTACGGCCTGGAATACGTAATGCGTCTGATTCGCATTTCTGTAACTAGGTTTAGGGACTGGAGCGTGGTTACTAACAATACTCCGAACTGACTGAAAACTAAGCATCATATATCAGTAACTCTCACAGTTGTTTTTATATTTATTTCGTAAGTGTACTAAAAAGTAAGAAGCTCATTCAGAGACGTTTTGATGCCTCGCCGATAGTCGAGCAAAACAAACAAATAAAGAAAAAAAGAATGTATGTGTGTGTATGATAGAGAGAGAGAGAGAGAGAGAGAGAGAGAGAGACAGAGAGAGAGAGAGAGAGATCAAAAAGAATGAGAGAGAGTAAGAAATTGTTGTAAAGAAATTGAATCATGGTATGTAAAGAAACCTTTCATTAAAATGACATGTTACACATCATTACGAAATATCGTTTTCATGATCTATGCATTAGGAGGTGTCTGCTTCGTGCAAAAGGTCTTGAGTTCATATTGACGACAACAAGTAATTCTTCATTATAGACGTTTATTTACAAACAGAACTGACAGACTCAACAACAGACTCTCCCAGCCAACCGCACTGCACATCCGAACTGCCCATTGACAACTCCTAGGTGTACTAATATCCTTCCAAACAATGAGAGTCTTTGACAATGCTTTGTTCACAATACGATAGCAATTCACGACTTAAAACCAAATCAGACATTACAGAACTTTAGCACAGATTAAAGCAAGTAAAAGGATGAGCACATATAAATTCTTACAAGCATAATTTCAAAATAGAGTTTATATCATTTTTCTACCAGCCTTCGGATAACCTTCACCAGACTTGCACCGACGTTTCCAGAAATATCTTGACATTTGATTCTGGATATTTCTTGGGTGATTTAGAACAATTATTTATATGTAAAATGATTTAAATCCTGTTTCAAAACGTAAATAAATCTTTTTAGCAATATTTCTTGATACTAATCGTCTTTCGAAATTAGGTTATGAAACAGTTTTCACAAGTTTTCGTATTTTTGGGATGATAATATAGAATTTCTCCATAGAAAATTCCAGAAGTGTGCATTAAACGTTCATTTACAGACTTTCTCTTTAGCTGGTGAGTTTTTTAAAAGTATTTTGTCCATATTATACGAAATAATTTAGCTCAAAACTGATAATTTATACAATTAATCAGAGCTACAGCAAACAGTGAGTCTTTCTTTTACAAAATGAAATATAATTACAAAATTGAATGAAAATAGGTTACTAACACTAATATATATTTATATTAATTCTATTTTTGTTCTTTCTGTGCAAAATGTCCTAATATTGACACAGTACAATATTTAAACATCACCAAAGTTTCCCTTTACATTTTGCATATCTGTATCGACATCCCCTAAAAGTCTACAGTATTGAATACTTCAATATGTCCCAGTATGTCCTGTAATGTTACAACATGAATATACATTAAAAGCGCACGTTGGTTTTCACTAGCGGGACGGTGTGCACGTTATAGGGCTTGAACTGAAACTATGAATGTTTTTGTATTGGATCAGGATGCGGACCCACATACTTACCTTTGGAGGAGACCTAGAGAAGGTTGCAGTCTTGCGAAAAGGAACGAAATGGTTGAACTATAATGTTCCGAGTGATTCAGATCCTCGAAAGAGGAGAAACGAATTCGAATCACAGTCCAGCACCAAATTTTTCAACGTCTCTAGTTCAATCAATTACAAGTAAAATAAGAGCCCCATCCTTTAAATGGCTATCGCTTCATAAAATAAAATAAAATTTTCTAATGTAAGTAAGTTTACTGGCGACTGTATTTCTGTTTACGATGACTTCCGCTATGTCGTTTCCCAACGTAACCTGGCTCTGCCCAGTTTGTAATGATGGAACGTGATTTGTATTGCGAAATCTGGATTATAACGTCTTTCTCTTGAGGTTACCAGAGGCAAAGTAAATCTGTTTGTGCTTCTTAAAAGTAAATGTCTGACCCACGCATTGCTCCTGTGATAGTTCCACCAGACCATTGTGCCCACATTTCCCAGCCCCAGGAGTGAGCTGCAACGGATGATGTGCTGAGCTTACAAAAGTAGTCACGGTGGATAAAACGCGAGTCTATTAAATGGTTAAGTAGAAACAAGCTTCTGACGCGGAGATTATGTTATTCTCATGTCAGCAGGATGTAAAGACCCTTGTAGGCATCATAGGCTCGATGTGAAGCTATTTTGAAATGTTCACAAATTCAGAAATTTTCTTAGTTCGTGAAGATCCACTGGGAAGTGTGAAGTTACCGGATAATTGGATTATTACCGTCATTATTACTATCATTTTCTTCATGCCGCTGCTGGAACACTGTACTTGAATATCAGTTCGTTCCTTTTGGTCACTATACAAGTAGTTTCCCAAGAAGAGGTTTTTTCACTGTCAACAGAATTCTTTCCATGTTAAAATCAAACACCAGCAATTACTCATAGATTACATTAAAACTAAAGTAATCGATGAAGACGTTACTTGATAACAAAAACGCTCTGCCTTTCTTCTATTACTTGCGCCTAGAAATGGCTGTCGAGTACTGCCAAACCAAAAGCCAAGAGATCTTACTGCCTGCCGATATACGTCGCTGTCAATTTTTCCATAAGATTTGGTCGACGTGACCTGTTTCAAGTTGTGTATGACAGAGAATGTTTTAGAAAATCAATTGTTTTCCTTTGCAATAAAGAAAAAGATATTCATTCTAAGCTATCCAAGTTCAAAATTTTTGGAATATTAGTTCCAGTTTAATATTCGCTTCTATAATGTAGGAAAGTATTTCGCACTTGCAAAACTCGGATCCGGCCCACTGACCTTGCACTCAGCTGCTGGCCATAAATTCTGGCTCAGAGTGACACCAGATTAATTAAACTAATATACCGAAGACTATTTGCCAGTGCTCTCTCTCACCGGAAAATATGCAGTTCACTCATTAATTGGGCTCCATTAGTACACTGTAACAGTAATTTCTGTGTGTCTGCAATGCATTCGGATTGTAGAATTTAGCGGTGCTCTCTCTCCCACTTCTGTATACAATATGACTGACCTAAACGGGCCCTTTATCGTTACAGGCCCTGGGCAGTGCTACATCATACTGACAACAGTAATGTTCTTATACTGACAATCTGACTGGTCGTTTTACCTGATTTTGTAATCATTTAAATAAGACAACATGACCTTCCAGTGGGAGACATTTCTTTCTCCCTTTTCCTTCTGTGACATTTTTCCGTAAGCTATTTGCCTTCCAATCAGAGAAATGCGGCAGAGTACGGCCGGTAAACGATTTACAAACCACGATTTAGTCCCGTTAAGACGATTTCTTCAAACATTGTCGTTGCTGAAGGAATTTACTTTCGTCTTAAATCGTCTCAAGCAGCAACGTTCACAGACATCCCAAATACGTAAAAGCTCATTATCCTGGTACGAAGTTTGTAAAACAAACTTCCCACAGTTTGTGTCAGGTTGATCTTTTCGTCTGATAGCACTGCCTAAGTATCACAAGTAGTGTCCCTGTAGCTGTGGGAATCATTGGTTAATAACGAGTTTAACACCAATGAGTATAGTATTGCTAAATATTCAAATTAATTATCAACCTAAGTGTGAGTTCATCCGCAGACTGTAGCGAATTTATTATACTGAAGCTAGACTTTGCATCCTTGTCCTCCTTGAGTGGGCATTGGAAGGCGTTTGCACACACGAACACAACACTATGAATACTTCTAACGCCATAGTTAACGTTGCTCTCATAAACTACTTTTGTTTTCTTAATTCTTCTAGGTGTTCAGGGTGCAATATGTGTTGTAGATACAGCCTTAGAGCAAAACATTGACCGCCGAGCCGTCCACATAAGGTGGACAACACAGTTGTGCTCCTCTCAGGATCCTGTGTCCGGCAGTATGCTCGATCAGCAACATTGTAGACTGCGGCACTTCCCAGAGGAAGTCTTGAGTTCAGTCTTAGTCCATTATTCTTGACTAAGGCCGTAGTCTTGAGGTAAAACGCGAGACTAGCTAATATGAAATCTGGCGACCGGAAGCAGACAACGACAAAATTTTTATCGCCCCTTTCGTCTCGGTGCTGAAGCTATGCGTGTAATTCAAGCGAATCTACAATATATTTCGCTTTGTGTCACACTGGTAATAATAGTTTGGTTCAACAATGTTTTAGCGAAAGATTTCTTTACCGAGCATCTGCCTCTGAACACCGTTTTCTGCCTACCGGCGGGGGCTGAGGCACTGCGCTGCCTTCTGCCGACAACATCTGCTCCACTCCACACTCTCAACCATGTACAATGCTTTAATGTTGTTGAGTAGTGACCCATAAAATCTGTCTACGATTTGTGTTTCACTCCTGATAGCAAAGGAGGCACAAAACC
Source organism: Schistocerca gregaria (assembly GCF_023897955.1). NCBI lineage: Eukaryota > Metazoa > Arthropoda > Insecta > Orthoptera > Acrididae > Schistocerca > Schistocerca gregaria. The sequence continues at coordinate 1,370,639 of NW_026061937.1, forward strand.
GTTTTTATTTGATGATTACTTTATTACATTAGAATGCAGTACATCAATGTGACACAAAATTAATTTCATTGTTTCAGATCCAGTGCGCTATAATTAAAGCGTCACATTCTGTTCTTTTCCTTGCACAAGAGATTCTTCAAATAATTTATTATTGTCGTGGATTCATATGTATTACTCAATGTACAGGGAGTAAATGCAATGTAATGTGTTTGGTTTCTTTCTTTGATTTTCTATGGTAAATGGATGAAAATGATTGCGTCAATACCTATCAGAACCTGCTCTATAGCTACTAAGGCAAATTGCTTGTTTTGAGGTCCATAAATTTAATTAATGGAGAATTGAACGCTTTTCACAAATGATATTTAGATTATTCAATTGGATTTAAGGCGACAAAACTGCCCATATTTGAAGCTACCCAGAGAAAAAGTAAGTTGCTAGAGACACTGTCAGCACATGTCTGCAGGAAAGTTTAGCATAGAGTAATCAAGAGGCTCATTTCCTTCATACTTATCACCCTGGAATGTGAGTTAAGTGAAGAACAATACTGAAATTCGTATCGTTGATGGTCGATTCGAATTTCTTCAGAGACGCTGGTATTGCGAAGCAGCTTGGCAGTCAGAACGCCATGATCTATGACGATTAACACAACTTACTGAGTCGAGCTACCAAGAAGATTTGATGTGTAAAGGTTTTCTTCCGATTTCGATACAGAATTTTTTCTGGAAATTCGCAGCTCCATAAAAAAAAAGCTCGCACACGATGGTCCCTACCTCAGTTGGAACTGACGACTGATTGAGCCGTTCTGACACGAGACATGGGCGGCACCACCGGGTTACAGACACACTGCTACCTTTACTCCACTCTCATCATGGTATTGGTCGCTCAGCCTCATAACGCATCGTGAAAAATAATAAAAGTTGCCACTTATGTGGAGAATAGCATTTCTTTAGCCAAAAAATTGAATTTTCTGCCTCAGTATCTTAGTTTACGTAAGGATTATACAGCATGAGCCATTCAAATGGAAAGGTACTATCAAGTAAATTTAGTGAGCCAATTCAGTGCCATAGGCGGAAGTGATTGCACTGTCACAGTGTTGCCTAATGTTTGTGACGATGTTGCCAAATCTCAGGTATGCTAGGAACAGCTATGTAGCGGTATGCGTGGAGAATCCCCTGCTCGTGTCTTACGGGGATATGGAGAGGAACCGCGGGGTTTGGTTAGGATGCAGCGTTTTCTCCTAGCAGTTGTGTCAAACATTAAGGTGTATAATCTTCCATTACGATTACAGTTTCCTACAAAATATATACGAATAAAACACTTACCTTGTTTCTTTCCGACAAAAGATTATTTCAGTACGATAAAAAGTTTTTGGAAATCTCTTATGCCCACCTGTCACCAAAGTAAGATAAACACTTTGCACCTCGAAATCGATTGCATGTATGTGCAGTCTTGTGATGCTTAAATAACGCTCAAAGGACATTTAGTCCATATTTTATCTGAGCTTCTGTATGTCGATAAAATCGGTTCTGATCTGGGAATGCAACTTAGACCGTACTTAACGCTCAATTTGATCCCTTCGTGAGAATACAGCACGGCTACAATTTGTTGTTTGTTCAGAACTGCAGATTCCTCAACATCTCCACATACTGCGCGTGAATGGGTTCGAATACTGGCCCGGCACTATAGATTTCATTATGTATTATCAAGCTCTAGCATGAGAACACCTATCTGCTGGTGGATAATTATTTTAATGTTTAATGTATTTTCATTCCTTGTCAACACTAACGATATGTGACGTTTTTGACACCCAGTGAGACACAGGACTATTTGCGAGATCACTGTAAGTTCAAGATGTTAGTCCGAGCTGGACAAAAATTCGGAAGCTGACGTATCTTTGTGTGTAGTCAAAAGCGATATGATGTGTGGAGCTGTATTCCCAGTGAGCACTGAACTCTTCGTCATATTATTTCTAGTTCAAATACGCTCACATGTCGCTGCTGGTGCAACAAACCCATATTTAACGTTCGTTTTATCTAGAATATAACAGCGATAGATGCCGGGTTGGAGTCTTGGGAAGGAAAAAAATTAATGTTTGGTCTTATCATTTCAGTTAAAACATCTAGCTACTGCCGAGAAAATCCGAAATGTCACAGTTGATTGTGCGTCGATATCTATCCGATTAAGTTCTGAGTTCGAATCCCTGCCCAATACAAAGCCTTTCCTCACGGCAATTCAAGTAAGTTACTTGTTAAGAACCAAGATTCAACATCTCTCGTCGTTCGTTAACAGGGACAACAGGTGCTGGGTAGGAATTCGCGTCCGGCAAAAATACTTGCGCTATGTAATTTAAAATTGGTATTTGCAAACTGGCTCTGTCTAAAATCGAGGTATATCACTCTCTGTATGCCTAATCACGAGTGACTGTTAGTTTCCGTCAGGCACGAAATCTTTGCTTAGTCTGCATGACCTGAGTTTGCATCCATATGCAGAACGAGACGGTTCGTCGTGTAATTTGAAGTTCATAAATATTCTCAATCAGCTGCTCGTGAATACCTTTAATTTTTAATCTTATTTTGTGTTTAATAAGTACGGTATGTTACTTTGAAGAGTATATAATGATTTCGACGAATTTACTATGTGCATTACCTATCTGACGTAATAATGAGAGTGGTAAAATGTCAGATATGTCATTAATTGTAATAAATGTGAGCTACAAGCCTTAAGGGCAGTCTTATCTGTGATAAGGTGTTCCGTGATATTTGTAGTATCGTGGTATTACCTTACATCTTGAGTTATTGCGATACAGAACAGTGTTTTCTCGTGGTGACTTGTTGGAACCACTTTCAATAGTCAAACGACTGTACCAAGGAGCGATAAGGGGACCTGCTAGACAGTTGCGTTATGTGGGTTGCATGTGAATCAGGCGAAATTCAATTCGTTCGTTAGGATAGTTTTGAGCATGACTGTACGTGTAGGGCCAAATGAATGATTAGAGTTGAAGAAAAACTGGATGATTAATTCAAGACAAAGAGCTTCACAAATTGATAAGTCGATAACGTGTTGGGCCACCTCTGGCAGTTACTAGGCTTGACATTGACTGATAGGGTTAGTGGATACCCTCCTGATGGATATGGTACCAAATTCAGTTCAGTTGGTTCATTACATCGCCAAAATCGCGACCTTCTTTACAGAACCTGTCCATTTTGCTCCAAATGTTCAAAATTGGCGAGAGATGTGGCTATCTTGCTGAGAAATGTATTGCCTTGCATGTACAAACACGTAGATACGATCTCTGTGTGTGGTGCGTAAATTGTCGGCAGGCACCTCACTTAGTGTCCCGAGCAGAGTTCAAGCCGCCATAGAGACAAAGGTTGGACACACTGCATATTAATGTCCACTAATAGGTGTCTGTACATTCATTGATAGGATAGTGTATTTCGAAATGTTAGCAGATAAAGCTTACGTGGGGCGAGTCGTAGAATCTCTAAAAAGAGACACCTCTGGCAACACTAGTTGAAAGTTGCTTTCAAACTAGCCGTGCTGCGCTCTCTACCTCCGGCTATTCTCGTGGCCGTCAGAGCTCCCGTAGCCGAGACGCCCCCTGGGTAAACGCGCCTCGCGATCTGTCACGAATTATGGAATGTATTCGCAGATACCAATTGTAATACGACAACGGCTATACAGTTTGCTGGAAACGTACAGGATGTTCTGAAATTCCCGTCACTACCTGCTACAACTTGTAGAGGGGACTGAGTACATAATACTCATATTTTAAATTGTAACCTGTCTCCCGAGACGTACCGTATACTAGAACCACTTGAAAACATGTTGGTAACGATGTCACTTTGACAAGTAATTTGTTACATTGAGGAGCCAAAGAAATATCGTTTATGGTCCCCGCGAGCACGCAGAAGTGCCTCAACACGCCGTGGCATGGACTCTGCTGATGGCTGAAGTCGTGCAGCAGGGAACTGACACCATGAAACCTGCAGAGCTGCCCATAAATCCGTAACAGTAAGAGGGAGCAGAGATCTCTTCTGATCAACACGTTGCAAGGCATTCCAGATATGCTAGTTAATGCTATAAAATTTACTAGAAACGTACAGTATATTTGGGGAGTTTGGTGGCCAGCGAAAGTGTTTAAGCTCGGAAGAGTGTTCCTGCAGCCACTCTTTAGCAACTGTGGTTGTGTGGGCCGCTCCTTTGTCCTGCTGGAATTAACCACTTCCGTCGGAATCCACAATGGACTCGAATGGATGCAGGTGATTAGACAGGATGTATCTAGACGTATCAGGGATCCCACATCACTCCGAATGCGCACGCTCTACAACGTCACAGAGCCTCCACCAGATTGAACAGTCCGCAGTTGACATGCGGGGTCCATGGAGTCATGATGTCGTATTCATACCCATACTCTTCCATACTGTATATACATTTTGAAATGAGACACGTCCAACCAGGCAATATGTTTCGAGTCATCAACAGTCCAATGTTCGTACCGATGGGCCCAAATGAGGCGTAAAGCTTTGTACTGTGCAGCCAGCAAGGGTACACGAGTGGGCCTTCGGCTCTGAAAGCCCATGTAGATGATGTTTCCATGAATGGTTCGCATGCTGATACTTGTTGATGGTCAAGCATTGAAATTTTCAGTTATTTTCGGAAGGGTTGCACTTTCGCCACGCTGAACGGTTCTCTTCAGATTCCATTCTTGCAGGATATTTTTCCGGCCGCAGAGATGTCGGAGATTTGTTGTTTTACTGGATTGCTAATATTCACGGTGCCCTCGTGGAATGGTCGTAGAGGAAAATCCCCACTTCATCGCTACCTCGTAGATGCTGTGTCCCATCGGCCTTGCGCCCAGTATAAAACCACGTTCAAAGTCATTTAAATCTTGATAACCTGCCATTGTAGCAGCAGTAACCGATCTAACAACTGCGCCAGACACACGTCATACACAGGCGTTGCCGGCCGCAGCACCATATTAAACCTGTTTACATACCTCTCCGTTTGAATATGCATTATTATACTAGTTTCATTGGCATTTCAGTGTAAATGTGATCTAGTACATCTATTGTATTACACTTTCACTCGTTAATAATCAAGAAACAAAGAAATCGGTCTTCAGATACACTGTTTTTACAGGAGGGCCTTTTCCAATTTGAAATTAGAATGATATTATTTCCTTCAGCTACTGACGGGCGTTGATATATATCAACGAATACAGGTGAAAATGTGTGCCCCGACCGGAACTTGAACCATGGATCTCCTGCTTACATGGCAGTCGATCTGTCCATTTGAGCCACCGACGGCACAGAGGATAGTGAGACTACAGGGACTCTCTCGCGCACGCCTCCCGCGAGACCCACTTTCTCACCTTTGTATGACCACACACTACATTCGTAGAGTCCTTTCGGACATGTCCGAAAGAACAGACACCATATCCATATAAATATATTTTCCAATTCTCGTGCGCTGCGTCTCCACGGGGCATCTCAGACGCACCTGCTAAACGGTGAAGGCACCCTTACTCGAAGACGTTGCGCAATGGTAACGAAAAGCGTGTGGGGAGGATTCAGACGTTGTGGAAAACGATCTTGATAAAGGCGACCAGCAGCTCTCCCAGTACTGTGCGCTTTGGCCACACAATACTCGTGTCGGTGTATTCGGCAAAAGTGTACTCAGCAATGTTCCTCTAACACTCACAGAAACATGAACGAGACTCGAACCAGGTCAGAGAGGAGACAGCTGTCAAATGACATCATACGATCCGACGTAAGTAACCCCCCCCCCCTCCAGTGATTATAACCCTGTTGCATACCACATTAGCGAAAGTGTATTCATACGGCTGTAGCACGGTTATACCTTTCCATACATGGGCTCCTCTTCAGAATATCATTACTCAGTTCCCTAGAAGTTTTAACGTGATTTTGGAACACCCTGTATCTCTCCAGTAACTATACAGCTGTTTCCAGAATTAGTTCCCTCTGGAGCGGAGTGTGCGCCGATATGAAACTTCGTGGCAGATTAAAACTCTGTGCGGGACCAAGATTCGAACTCGGTACCTCTGCCTTTCATGGGCAAGTGCTCTACCATCTGAGATACCCAAACACGACTCACGCCCCGTCTAAACAGCTTTACTTCTGCAGTACCTCGTCTCCTACCTACAGCTGTTGTACCACATTCGAAATATACGGATGTATTTCAGAATTTCGGCGTAATGCTACTTCGCAGAAACATGGCTGAATTTTCCTGTATATTGTTATCATTAAAACCAAGCACCGTCTCTGTCTCCATATCAAAAAGTATTAGGTACTATTTTCATCATTTCTAGCACTATTAAAGTTGGTAGGTGTAGGAAAAAATACTACTATCATTCTGAAAATATCGTTGAGAAGCGATAGAATTCCTACAAACAAATTTAAGAAAATCATTTTGGGTACTAGGCCATTTCATTATGCAACAGTGAAACAACTAAAATAACGACATTTCGACCATCGTTTCAACGATCCTCTTCAGAGCGAATAAATGCCACGAAATTTCAAATCAGCAGCAGCGAAATGAAAGGTCGATTTGGAAACAATTTCTATTTCTTCTTTCTTATCTTCGATTAATTTCCCAAATATCTCGTTCGTTTCGTATGTTGCTTTCTTTATACAAGGTGTTTCACATTTCTAGAGCTTGCAATTTTACCTAGTAACTCATGCATGCAAACGTCATCTAACGAGGCTACAGAGCATCAAAATACAGGCTCCAGCTCCGGCAAATGTATGTAAGTAGAGTGTGATGCCGTGATTATGTATCAATTTGATCATGTATCATGTTCCGGAAGTTACAAGGGAATATCGTTATCATACCTCTGACGGCGGAATACAAGTACTGGTACTGTTGTTGCTAACTTTCATAGGTGGTAGTATGGATCAAAGTAAGAAAAAAATGTCCGGTAAACATGGGATACAAAATGCATACCTGAGGCGCTATGAGCACTTGTTCAACAGTGGAGATATGTTTTATGCTAGCGAAGATGAACAAGTCCTCACAGCTCTTAAGGTATGCATTTTATAGCCCATGTGTACTGGACATTCGGTCCATACTACCACCTCTGAAAGTTTCCTGCCCTACATCTTAGCTGCAACACTACCGGTACATACTGTCACACGTAACAGGAATGTCTTCTCTTCCAATTTTCCGTTATAGGGACATAACCTCAAATTTATACATTTATCCATCTCCATCATCATAGAAAATTGCTAACATCTTCATTGGATCTCCCTGTGTACACATATTTTACAGACTCCAGTGCCTGTAACTTTGTTACTCTGTAGCGTCGCTGGATGACGTTTCCAGACATCGATTCCCAGGTAGGTCCCCTCTACAAACGCGATAAGTGTGTCGCACGACGTGTGAAACTTTCTGTATGCAAACTCTCTCTCTCTCTCTCTCTCTCTCTCCCTCCTCAACTATCAACTACCGGCTTCCTTATAAGTCTTACATCTGCTGGCTGATTTTTGGCAGAGCTCTAGATAACATGCCGCTCACTGTATTTTATTGCTGGTTGCATCTTAAATTCAAACTGTATATTTTGGTCAAAACTGTGAAAAGTTATTTTCTACATCTATAGATGTTATAAATATGGGTTGAATTTCTTCAACCGATCTCTAGCGGCTAGTGTGTTCGATTTTCCTCTAGATCGTCTCCTCTAATGTGTTCCATTCCTCTGCAAATATTTTGGATCTGTATTTTCAGCCAGGACGTATGAAAGAGATGGTTCGGTAGTATTCACAATTATCACTATTTGCCATATGTGGTGTTGGTGTTGTTTTTTTCGTTTATTCTGAAGATTTAGCAGCATATCAGCGAGCATAGATGTTGACCAGTGAAGCAGCAAACGCCGACAGAGTGAGTCCTCGCCGATGCTGATAGAGCCCTCTGGTAGCGAAGCTCTGCACTACAGGCAACGAAGTGTGTGAGGTACTAGTAGCGACACGTAGCAGCGAAGTGATGAACCGCAAAATGGCCGCGAATATTGAGTGACTTAAATGTCTAGTTGCTGTTTATTTCTTCCTTTACACTATTATTACAAAACAGACTACGGCATCACTGCTCGGTTTGTCTGTTACCGTACTTTTGTGTATTTCACACATTACAAAATAATTCTGTTCTCTTAACATATAATGCAAACTACATCTCGAGCGACATTAATGTACGCAGAATGTTACATTCATCATTCCCTCTTCGTAATTTAGTATTACTAATAGTTTTGTCCACTCTTTTAAGCATTAAAAATGGATTTGTGGCTCGGAACAGGGCTACTGTTATATTAAATGTTAACAAAATAATCGCACGGTATAGTGAGTTAAAGAATATTGAACAGCAACGAGAACTGTAAGTAAGTTTATGCAATGCAACGCTAGTGATATAATAGTACAACAGTAATAGACTTTTTTCATCTCTTTTTCCTATTTTACAGTTTCACTCATTACCGATGGCAAATGCCTTGCAGAGAAGGTAACATTCAGCATCTTCGGCTGAGGCCATTACAATCTCTTTCATTCAACCAGACTTAACGCGTAGAAGTAGTAATATAATTTCTCTTCTGATCCAAAAGATACTTTTACATAAAGTAGAGGCAGAGAGGTAGTCATATAACTATTAATCGAAATATTATATCAAATATATGGGCGTGTTAGTGAAATCGCCAAGAAATTCCTCTTGTTAACGTTAAGTGTTATCTGTTTGATACAGCACTCAGCTCACATAAAACCACGAGAAACAACGTTTTTCATACAAAAAAAGAGTTTATCTCTTTAGTGACCTGTGTCACATCAAACATCCCATTTTGATACTAGAATAATTTGAGAAAAAAGAAGGCCTTTGTTCGTTTTTGAAAATGCAATTATACAGGATTTATTTATCACATAGTCAATCATGATACTAAAAATAACACAGCGTTGGCTTGTGATTTGCTATTGATGTAATATTTGGCATTTTCTTATGACGTTGAAATATTTACTGCTTTTTCAGCACTGAGAACGTGTGAAATACAGTATGTAATATATGAATCAGTATGATAACCTTTTTTTTTCGAATATTGACTGTTAACTACAGGAAAATGGCACATGTTTGGGTATTTACCTCAGCAGTATTCAGTACACGAAGGAAAACAAAATCTTTTTTTTGTAAGGGTTTTATTTGATAGTTGTAATCCTACAAATATACCAAGCAGTTTCTTTTGATAGTGAGATATATTAAATACCTTAAAATATATGTAGATGAAGTCTGGTGAAGAAAGTGTGTGAATTAAAATTTTAAATGTTTGTAGCAGCATAATTAGGTACAGTTTGTAGTGTGGGAGTGAGCTCCACGTGGGATCCAAAGCATGGACCCCACGGGGGTGCCTGACATGCGCCACATGCCAAGGCAGAGGTGGAGGCTAGTGTTCGGAAGTCTGAAAATTCCAGCGCCGGCCGGGGATCGAACCCCGACCCGGCTGGGGCGAATAGCCCCAGCCGAGGCGCTGGAACGTTTCAGACCCTCTTACCACTAGACCACCGGGGACCCCGGCTGTTTCCTGCTCTGGAGTCCAGCTAGTGGTCGTAGTGCACTTCCTGCTGTCCTCCGTGTTTACACCGAGGCAGCAGTGGCGTGGTGTAACAGGAAGTGTTTACCTGCGTCCGCTGGATGTCCACTTAGTGTGGGACTTATTTACCCGGCTGACGTTCGTGTCGCTATAAAGTCCTTAGTTGAGTTACAATTATTTCCAGGGACCGAAATCTGCCTATGCAGTTCCACACAGTCGCGTCTCACTATTTGAACCTCTGTAATTCGATCGTGTTGTCAAGACCCATGTAAGAACTTCTGTTTACCGAAGAAACCTCCTGTGTTCGGTACATTCCATAAACGGATGCGGCTGTCATAACAGACAGCCCCGTAAACATTTCGTAATGAAGTGCCAGCCGGTACATATTACTCGATATCTGGAATTGTTTTATCGGTTATTAAGATAATCGTTTCATCCCTAAACACTTTGAAAAATTCCCGTGTTTTCTCAATAAAGCATAAGCACAGTACATAGATCCGCCGTGAAAATGACATCGAAGAAGTACAAGTGTTCGAGTGCCACAGAAAAGAAGTTCGTCCTTGAAGGTGTGGAACGAAGAGCAGTACAAAAGTAAGATGTCACGTTTCGGGATTCCCTCATACTCGCTGTAGACACTCCAGAAGCAGGAAAATAAGTTTGATGATGTCTCATGAGGAGCGAGGAATAAATTCACTCTCATATAACTACTGTACGAGATGCCTCGCCGCCTCTTAAAGGGTGTCATGGGCTTCTGCGGCCGTGGACTCGGCGACCCGTGAGTCAACGTGGTGTTTCTGGCCACATACATTTTAGCTGCGGTTTCTGCGACCTGCAAGGGAAGCCGCGACAATGGGGAGGCTGTGTTTTGTAATAAGATCGCCCCTCCACATTTTATCTAGGCTTAAGGCTGTCTATGCACATAGTGCATAGCCGTGTTTAAAAAAATATTTTTTTTTTTACATTTTCCGTTCTACAACATTACTTCTGTCTTATTTTACGAACTTTTCGTACGAATGACGTAAATTTTAAACTCCTTAAATCCACCAAGTCATTATGTATTCTTAAAATATCTTTTAACTCCTTTTCAACACGGATTTATTTTTAATCTCTTTCACTGAATAGGCTAACCGACGGATTACTTTTTTTTTTAATTTCAGGTATTGATTTTATTACATTCTCCTTTAGCATATTGATCAGAAATTGTAGGTTCAGATACCTTTGCCTGATTGAGTATCGTTTGCTATGCCAAACTTCGACAGTATTCATGGTCCTGTGCATCGAATTGAAGACGGTAGATAGCTGACCGAAATCACTTCGAAATAAATTCTCTGAACGCAGATGTGTTAGCTATCGAGGTGTTACCTAACGCAACTGAAGACAAGTTAAGCATGAATTTATTTCGATATAATTTCGGTCGACTGTCTGTCTTCACCAATTCCACATTTCAGATGGTGTACTAGGATTTTCCATCTATTGACTGACTATATAGTCAACGAATTCATGACCTTTTCGCCACCGGGCATTTGCTACGCTGTTACCATCCATGCATCATCAAGGCAGTCCGGTGGAAGATGTGCTCTACAGCATGCATGCGGCAAGACAATCGAACTACTTCTTCATCCCTGTATTTCTCCACTAATCCATTGCAGTTAATATCCATCTGACAACTTGGGTTTAGTTGTATATTGGCCACTGGTCAATCTCTCTTCATTGTAAATATAAATACGCATTGTCACCATATATCACCAGCATAACGTTTAATACAGATGTACATTACAAAGATCTTCACTTAAAAGTACAGCATACTTTGTTTCAGAGCAATTTTTTGGATTTTTGTGCTTATAACACGACGGCGTGCTGAGAAGATAACGACTCGGTCTGTTTTATTTGATGAAGTCAGTAACATTCTACATCTTTACTTTGGATTCCTACAGCCCTCTGATTTTGCGTAAGGAGCGTTTTGTAACAAGTGTTTATCCTTATTTTGGATAGTTACCTCTCTTATCTGAGTGACTATGTTGGTGGGTGAGAAAGAGCTCACAAAACTAAAAGAACGAATTCGAAGACTTCGTCCGCATGTGGAGCACACTCTCCTTGAGCACGGCAGTGCCAAACTACACACGATCGCTGCGGCATCTGCAGCAAGCCGACGTCCTTGGTTCACTGCCGTCGATCATCCTACACACAGTCTCGATTTTCGTCTATCGCAAAACTAAGAAAACCTTTGAGCATTTCAGTTGTGTCAAGCGGTGCAAGCAGGGGTAAGGTTGTGGCTCTGTTAACATAGTCAAACAATACACTGTGACGGTGTCAACAAAATAGTATCTAGTTGGGGAAATTTTGCTGGTTCCGAGGGTGAGTGTCTTGAGAAATAAATCTATAGACGTGAAGAATACAATGTAGAATGTTAATGAAGTTTGTTTTATTTAAAAAGCTTTGCGAGTTTTCACGTAAAACATCTGTCGACATTACTTTTCAGTGCGTCCTCGTACGGTGGATGTCTGAGAAAATACGTACATTGATTAAAATAAGTGGTGACATGAGTGCTGTTAAGAGCACTAGGTTCAAAAAATTTTAACTGTATGCCAATTGCAGATTAATTGTAATGGCAGCTAGCGCGATTATATGAGTGGAGTATTAGATTTAATGGTGAGCATTTACGTAATTTTTAAGCATTGTCATTCTTCCTCTCTTAAGTACCTCGTCCTCCAGTAACACTGCCGATCGATAGCATGATCTGTTGTCCGTCCATGGTTTTTCAGAACATTGATTCAGTGCTGAACCCAAACTGCTGGTTTGAGTTATTTAGCCAGGTTAATCCTGTGCGTCGTGGATCACATATTCCATTAATCTTTCAAAAAATGGTTCATATGGCTCTGAGCACTATGGGACTTAACATCGGAGCTCATCAGTCCCCTAGAACCTACAACTACTTAAACCTAACTAACCTAAGGACATCACACACACCCATTTCCCGGGCAGGATTCGAACCTGCGACCGTAGCGGTCGCACGGTTCCAGACTGAAGCGCCTAGAAACGCTCGTCCAGACTGCCGGCCATTAATGTTTCCTTTAATTATTAATTTCAACAGGTTTTATTTGTTGTTGCGGAATTGCGCTACCAAAACAATCGAGTTTTGCTCTCTGGATGCTGTTGAGAATTTCTACATTTTCGTACCGCCGTACTTTTGACTAAATCTGTCGATGGTATCCTTAATATTTTTCCATACGATCGCATTTCAAATGCCTAATACAGTCCATGACTCAGCTCCATAGAGTAGGACACCGAACGTGTAACATCGAAGTAGTAGAGTGCGAATCGTAATGACTGCTCTGAAGGTTCTCAACAGTCGCTACGGACTAAATGACTTCAGGGGACTCGGTTCATTGGCTACAAGTCTTCTAGTAATTCTGGAGATTTTCCATTGGACTAAGTGCGAGGTAGTCCCTCGTTGCTTAGATCGTGCAGTTTTCAGACCGTTTGTGTTACTATGGCTACACTACTAACTGTGTGTCCACCACCGTATCAGTAGATATAATGAAACGGCGGCACTCTTTCGTTATGTCTTACAAGGAGATTTCTCCAGGGGTAGGATCGACTTTCTGTAACCATCTATATGGTTATGTAGGTTAAGCACCCAAGTATTACACAGTGCAGCCATTCATCCTGGTGGGTAGACGGTTTCGAGGAACTGACGAGAAAAGAAATTCGGAATTTTGTGTGAGACTCAATAACGTGAAGAAAGCCGAATGACCTAAGTTGGTTGTGAGGGTATTGGAAAGGATACTAGCTTCACATGCATGAGGTTGTGGGTTTGAATCTCACCAGAGGAAGAAATCTATGCTAGGTGTTTATCGAAGTGATATTGATAATCATTTTCATTCAACTGATGTAAATATATTTTTTTTTATTTCCGCTCCTCGGTCACGTGATTCAATAGTGATATGAACTTCTTCATTTGCTCTAATTTTTCTTCTTATCATCCATTTTCCACTGGAAATATTTGTTCGTGAACTTTTAATTATCTTCATGTATTAATTCCGATTTAATTTCTCCTATTTTTATGGCCCTGTGTTTTCGTTATTGTGTTCATTATATCGATTTCTCACATTGCTTGAATTTTGTTTTACTTAGAAAACTTTCTCTCATTCATATCCTCATCTACCATACATTTCCATAGTACACAAAGAATTTAGGTTATGTTTTAAATATTTGTATGTCGATTACCATGCAAAAAAAGGCACGTCTTGTAACGAAAAATACGTTTTTCACGTTAATGCACAGTCAATATAAATAGATTATTTCGTCTTTTGTTTTTTTAATTAATTTATCGGAGTTTTGAAGTAATTGAATAGTCAAACAGATAGGTACAATAAAATACACATTCACAAAAATTCCGATTGGAAGAAGAATGATGTAAAGAAAAATGAAACAAATGGAAAAGTTCATACGGTGATTAAAACGATGTGACAGAGGAATAGAACGAAAGAAATTACATTTAAAACATTAAATTGAGTAAAAATAGGCACCAAAGTCATTTCGATAAGGATTTAAAAAAAAATTTACTGCACCTGACGAGGCATGGTTAAGCTTCTGTCCTAACCATTATGACACGCAACCAGACTATGGAATAAGACTTCCTTAACGCTATATAGCATGACGCAAAATTCCAAACTCTTCTGCGTCAGTTACTTGCAAACGGAGGCCCACCTGGATGCAGGGTCTGATACTGGGGGGTCTTGAGTTACACTACCGCTTATTTGGTTTCAAAAAGTCGACCCCACCGTTGGGGAGCTCTCCATGTTGGTTTTAAGAGTAACAAACGGCACATTTCGAAAGAACAGTAATGTCGCAATCCAATAGAAGCAACTAGCGGTGGCTCCTGCAAACTTAAAAGACGGCTCTAGCAAAGGCAAAAAAAAAAAAAAAAAAGAAATTACTGTAGCAAGTAACCTGGCAACGCTACTCACACGTTAACCAACAGAACAACAACGAAATAATAATAATAACAAGCAACAAACCTAGCAACCAATACAACTGGATACAGATCACAAGTATACACAACATTTACTACCAGATGCCCAGAATTAAAATTTTTAACAGAACAACGACTAGCTGATCAGATCTGTGTAATAATCAGAATTAGAAAACATCAAACAACGAGTACAACAAATACTGGAACAAAATAATGCCCAATCAGAAGAAGAAGAAGAAAATAATACAGTAATGGACTCACACATCCCAGAGCAAACAAACGAAGAACAACACGCATCAATTAAACAATCAAAGGGAAACGAAATCTTAAGACTGCCACCAGAGCAAGTACAAATAGAACACGAAGTGACACACATGTTAGATATAAAAGAAAAATTTCAGCTGACATATATAGAATACAAAGACACAAATACAGACATTAGACCATTCTTGCATACACCGCAAAATAACCCACAAGTCGAAACAACAATAAAAACTATCAACACAATCATACACAACAAAATAAATGAAAAAACAACTATGGGAGAGTTACAACTACTGGTTTAAATAGGAGCATTCTCTACACTAAATTTACACACTAGACAGACATCAGAACCAACCAACACACAGAAGAAACCCACAAAACCTGCATGGCAACACAGGCTACAGATCGGAATAGAAAAACTGAGAGAAGACATCAGACAGCTAACACAATTTCTAAGAAAAGAAATATCATATAAAAAACGAAAAAGGTTAGGTAAAATCTCACAACAAGAGGCGATAGAGCAATTAGATGAAAAGAAGCAGAAATTAGAAGCATTGGCCAAACGACTTAGAACATACAAAAAAAGTGAAAATAGAAGGAAACAAAACCAAACATTCAACACAAACCAAAAGAAATTTTACCAGACAATAGATAACACACGCATTAAAATAGACAATCCACCAAACATAACAGACATGGAACACTTCTGAAGCAACATATGGTCAAACCTGATACAACATTAAAGACATGCACGGTGGATACAAGCGGAATCAGAGACATAAAAGATGATACCACAAATGCCTGAAGTGATAATTTTGCAACATGAAGCGACCAAAGCAATTAATTCTACACACAATTGGAAAACCACTGGAAAAGATAAAATAGCAAATTTCTGCCTAAAGAAGTTCACGTCAACACATTCACATCTAACTAAATTATTTAACAGTTACATTGCAGACCCATACACATTCCCTGATACACATACACAAGGAATAACGTGTCTGAAACCTAAAGATCAAGCACACACAGCAAACCCAGCAAATTATTGCCCCATGACATGCCTACCAACAATATACTAAATATTAACTTCAGTCATTACACAGAAAATAACGATACATACAACACAGAACAAAATTACAAATGAAGAACAAAAAGGCTGTTGCAAAGGAGCACGAGGATGTAAAGAGCACCTGATAATAGATGCAGAGGTAACATATCAAGCTAAAACTAAACAAAGGTCGCTACAGTACACATACATTGATTACCGAAAAGGTTTTGATAGTGTACCCCACTCATGGTTACTATAAATATTGGACATATACAAAGTAGATCCTAAATTGATACAGTTCCTAAACATAGTAATGAAAAACGACACTTAATATCCAAACAAATTCAAATAATATCACATCACAGCCAATACAGATTAAGCGTCGAATATACTAAGGAGACTCATTAAGTCCTTTCTGGTTCTGCCTTGCTCTGAACCCACTATCCAACATGCTAAATAATACAAATTATGGATACAATATTACTGGAACATACCCACACATGGATGATCAAAACTACTGGCAGCAACAAATCAACAACTCAACCAATTACTGAAGATAACATAAGTATTCAGCAATTATATAAATATGGCTTTTGGAACAGACAAATGTAAGAAAAATAGCATAGGCAAGGGAAAACACACTAAACAAGAAGATTACATATTGGATAACCACAGCGACTGCATAGAAGCGCTGGAATAATCAGATGCCTATAAATATCTAGGATGCAGACAAAAAATAGGAATACATAATACAAATATTAAATTTAGGAGAGTATATTTTATGTTGTACAACTTCTTGTGGTTGTCCCGTACCTCATATTGTCACATTATGACAGTTCACCTCTCCGTGTAAATGGAGTGTTGCCTCGTCACTAAACACTAACTGTGGGAGAAAACAGCAATGCTCCACCTTGCCAAGAGTGAAATTACGGAACTTCACACGATGTTAGCACCCTCACGAACAGCTCGCAGTAGCTGAATTTAATGTTGTTTGATGCAGAAACGTCGACGCATAGACGCCAGACGGACATCGGGGGCGTGCTGAGCTGTCGAGCTGCACGGCGAACGGATTTCTGCGGACCCCTCGTGAAACTGTGGCGGATGCGTTCGACGTCTGTATCATTCACTCGGGGACAGCCCGGCGGTTTGCCTTTATGCAAACATTCTGTTTCTCTTAACGCTAGGATGCATGGTGCCGAAAACAAACGTGAATGCATATGCAGGGCCTCCAAGGCCCTGACCTAATTTAAAATTTTCCTCTTTCCACATATTCATTCTTTGGAGTTAAATTTCGTTCTGTCAAATTTTTTGTCATATTGCAAGATTCCTAAGATACAGTGACAGGATCTGGTGGGCCTGATTAAAATTTTTTATGTAAAACTCTAAGAGTGAATTTTTATTAGTTACTTTCCTTTAAAAACAACATATACAAATTATTTTATTAATTCACTTATAACTTGCAGTTTACATTTTAAAACACTTATTACAACCAATTTCTTCAATTAAAACATGCTCATTATTCACAGTATTATGTATATAGGCAATATTTTTATAAAAAGTTATTATTCATTGTTCACATAAAATTGCATCTTTCTTAGTTTCCAACATGTGACAAACAAGAAGCACAAAGAACGCCACTATGTTCCTTACAAATGTTGGGTTTGCACTTAATGCATGTCATAGCACTTTTCCTGTGTTTCTTATATGGACAATAATTGCATCTTCTTCTTTTTCCTGAAACATGTAGTTGGTTCGGCAATATGACATCTTCGCAAATCATCAACGATTTTCTTTGGAAGATTAGGGATCTGAATATGAAGTTCCATTAGAGGTCTTACCATTTCCTCTGCTAAACCTCTTAGGAACAAACGCCTTTTATTGCTTCTTCCACTATGGTATGTCAGATGTTGGGCGGAAAATAAAATTTCAGTGGTCATTGCTGCGATGTCCATCATATTCATCCATAATGCAAATGGACATCTTCTCGTTTGTCTCTTGCAAGTGTAATAACGAATATTCTGGTCCATTTATCTACTCCACCCTTCGTAGAGTTATAGAAGTTTATTGCATCTGGTTTCTTTTTTGCATGAGTTTCATCAATGTTTCTGTCGTATTGCATTGTGCTAATGAGAACTATAGACTTCTTCTTATTGGGAAGATAACTCACCATTGTAATGACACCTATAAATGCAAACAAAGAGGAATGAATTGCTCTTGAGACAGATGGTTTCATCTCATTAGGAATTTCTGGTTTATTTTGTTTGATTGTTCCCACCACTGTAATTTGCTTCTGAAGCACACTAGTAAAGAAGTTGTCAACGGTAATATTTTTTGATGATCATTGAATGCTTTTAGCAAGATCTTTCACTACATTCAATCCAAGATTTTTCTGAATAAATTCATGGGGCTTCCTTCTCGTGTAAACAGTTCCCTCTAAAGCATATGATCACATAACAAAAATATTTTTATGCCGCACTTGGCTGGTTCAGAGGGCATATACTGGGTGAAGCTGCATCTTCCACGGATTAGGACTAGCTGTTCGTCAACTGTGAGCGAATGATTGGGATTCATTCTATTTCTACACTTATCAAGAAATAGTTCACATACATAGCGAACTGCTGCATCATCTGCAGATCGAGCTTCACGGGTACGCCTGTCATCAAATCTAATCATTCTCCTTATATCCTCGAATCTATTTACTGACAAGGTAGCCTTCTATGTAGGATTTTCCTTTTCATCCTAGAATAATTCTCTAATAAGGACATCCCAAGTCTTCTCATCACCAGAAAGCAGTAAAAGACCAAGAAAACCCACCATTCCAGCAAGCAAAACGTTTTTCCACGTAAAGCAGCCACTCTTCTGCCTTCAATATTTGTGCAGATGATCATTTCCTTGGAGATGAAATAGTCCCAGGCATCCTTAGGTTTACAGGTATTCAAACCAAGGGCTGGACTAGATGCCTTCTTTACGATGTTATGGACAGGCGTACGAAAAGTTGCAGGAGGATCTAATTTCCAAATCGCTCCATTCCGACTAATGTATGTGTGGTCTTCTATACCTTTTTGTGGTGGTGCTCCATTTTCAGACTCTGATGAAGTAATATTATCGGAAGGACTGCCATCTGCCTCAATATTCACATCTGCAGGTTCATTGGCTAATTCTTCACTACTTGCATCTTCAAATATATTTCCTTCCTCGCAAGAATCATCTTCTTCAGACCACTGAGCCACAACACTTCTAGAGCTTGCAGTTTTACATAGAAACTCATGCCTGCAAACGTCACCCACCGACGCTGTGGAGCATCAAAGTCACAGGCGCCAGCTCCGGTAAATGTATGTATATGCAAGATGATCCGTGATTGTGTTACAAACTTCCTAGTATGATGGAAACAGACAAATGTATCGATTTGAGGTAAGGGCCCCTGTACCGGAAACAAACGTGTCGAAAGTTGTAAGTGAAAATCGTTATCCTGCCTCTGACAGTGGAATACATGTACTGGTACTGTTGTTGCTAGGATTGTAGGGTAGGCAAAGTTCAGAGGCGGCAGTATAGACCGAAACAAGAAAAAAAGTGCAGTAAACATGGAACTCTAAACTGCATAATTCTGGAGCTGTAAGCACTTGTTCAATAGTGGAGATGGCTTTCACGCAAGCGATGATGAACAAGTGCTCATGGTTCATGATGTATGCATCTTACAGCCTATGTGTACTGCACATTGTTTTCTTCTTTCGTTCCATACCACCGCCTCTGCAAGTTTCCTGTCCTACATCCTAGCAACAACGATAACGTTACATACTGTCAGAGGTAACAGAAAGGTTTTCTGTTATAATTTTCCGGTGCAAGGACATAATCACAAATGTACGCATTTATCCATCTGCATCATCTTAGAAAGTTTGTAACATCTTCATGGGATCCATCTATTTTTGTAGTTGCCGGTTCCTATAACTTTGACGTTCTGTAGCATCGCAAGATGACGTTTTCAGAAGTAGATTCCTATGTAAAACTTGATCAGTTAAATACCCTGTATAGTCACGAGTAGTGTGAAACACCGTGCATATAGAATGAATAACATCAGGCAATGGACTAGAACGCTGTCTCACTCACTTCTCACGTATTGCCTTACTTTTATGTCCTTCGACTTGTACAGCCTCTGTCTCATTTCTGGTGGAGTTCTAAGTAATGTTTCTCTCGCTATATTTTATTCCTGGTTCCATCTTAAATTCAAACTGTGTATTCTGGTCAACATCGTCAAAAGTTTTTTCTGTATCGAAAGATGTTATAAATATAGGTGCTGTTCCCTCCAAATTGATTTTCCTCTAAATCAGCTTCTGTAAGGTGCTCCATTCCTCCGCAAATAGTTTGTATCAGTATTTTCAGCTAGGAGTTATCATAGTGGTGGTTTGAAAATATTCGCACTGACCACGAGTTGCCTTATTTGGTATTGGTGCTATTACGCTTCTCGTTTAGTGTGAGGATTTAGCGGGTATCTCAGCTGGCGTACTCGTTCAGGAGTGAAGCAGCAAATCCCGGCAGAGTGAGTCGTCGCCAGCTCCGCTAGAGCCCTCTGGTAGCGAAGCCCTGCGCTACAGACAACTGACTGTATGAGGGACCAGTAGCGACACCTAGCAGCGATGTGGTGAAAAGGAAATAGTATTGCTAAAAGTTTTATCCACGCCTTTTAGCATTTAGAATGGAGATATGGCACGGAATTTAATAGCAAAAGAAAACAGCTAT
This sequence comes from Schistocerca gregaria, assembly GCF_023897955.1. Classification (NCBI taxonomy): domain Eukaryota; kingdom Metazoa; phylum Arthropoda; class Insecta; order Orthoptera; family Acrididae; genus Schistocerca; species Schistocerca gregaria. The sequence continues at coordinate 1,391,237 of NW_026061937.1, forward strand.
AGTAGCAGTCTCTCTCTCGCAATGCAACAATAGTACAACAACAATAGACCAACTGAATCTGTAGAGGTAGTAATAAAATTTCTTTTCTGACCTGCAAGGTACTTTTATATAAAGCTGAGCCTTAGAGGTTGTCATGAAACTACCAACAGAAATATTATATGAGACATGTAGACCTGTCAGTAAAATTCATTTTTTTAAATGTTAACTGTTTAATTTAGCATTCAGCTGACATAAGACCAGGAGAATTATCCTGTATCATACAAACAAAGAGTTTATCTCATTAGTGACCTGTATCCTATCTTAATCTCATTTTGACACTTGAATAATTTGAAAAAAAGGCCTGTGTTCGTTTTGAAACTACAATTACTGACAATATTCACTTATAAATGGCACTGAGTGTGAACTGTTACGAAACGATTTCTGATACAGAATTTATTTATTATCGTATAATCAATCAGGATACTAAAAAGAAAAGGCAGACTGAGACACCTGAAAATATCTTGTGTGATGGTATTGATATAATATTTTGCATTTCTTTGACATTGAGATAATTTATTCAGTATTATAGCCAAACTTACTTTCATAATTACCTACAAGAAAATGAAAGCTGTTTTGGTATTTATCTTAGCAGCATTTAGCACAAAAAGGAAAATAAAACTTATTAGTTTTTTTAGTGAGGATTTCATTTCATTGTTGCAATCCTACAAATGTTCATGATACTATGCAGTTTCTTGCGACAGTGAGATGTCTTATGTAGAAAGTACCTGGAAAATATATGTGGATGTGGTCTGGTGAAGAAAGTGTGCGTATTAAAATTTAAAATAAGTGATTGCAGCAGCATAATGAGGTATATTTTGTAGTGTGGGAGTGAGCTCCACGTGGGATCCGAAGCACGGACCCCACGGGGGTGCCCGGCATGCGCCACATGCCAGGGCAGAGGTGGAGGCTAGTGTTCGGAAATCTGAAAATTCCAGCGCCGGCCGGGGATTGAACCCCGGCCCGGCTGGGGCGAATAGCCCCAGCCGAGGCGCTGGAACGTTCCAGACCCCCTTACCACTAGACCACCGGGGACCCCGGCCGTTTCCTGCTCTGAACTCGGTCTGGTAGACCTGTCACACTTCCTGTTGTCGGCTGTGTTTACATCGGACGCTGAGTGGCATAGTGTAGCCGGCAACATTAGAACGCTGTGAGGAGGAAGTGTTTACCTCCGACTAGTAGCTGTCCCCCCTACCCAGGTGAAGTAGCTTTACAGTTACCAAAGACATTTGAAATCAGCCTTTGCGACTGTATGCAGTCGACGGTTGTTAATCGTTTGTTTCAACCTGTTCCCAAATGCCTCGAGAAAACCGAAGCAACTTCTTCACTAATCGAGGCGACTGTCATATCAAAACGACCCGCAGACATTCTATAATTACAAGTCAACGCCTAGCTTACACCAGATAATTCTGTCTGTTTCATCAGTTGTTTTAACAATGCACGAAATACCACAGCATATTATTAATCCGTTGCAAATAAATTTCTGTGTGTGCAGTTCAGGTCTGCGCCGTACATTTTTCGTGAAAACGTCGGGATAAAATCGTAACATGTGTTTCATATTAATATGAAATTAAGTTATCAATATCTTTATTACAGTGTTCACACTCACAATTTTGGACTTTTCAGTGGCTGGGGTACGATATAGCCTTTGAGTACGTTATCGCGTTGCGCAATTTCTTCCTTTTTTTCCGACTCTGAGGGAGCTGTCGCCTTCTCTCAGCGCTGCCCTATTTAGGCTTCTGGGAGGGCTTTTCTCGCGTTTTCTGTAATTTAGAGCATATTTACAAGTCCTGAGACGAACTCTCCCTTTGTGTCGTAGGTTTAAACTCAATATAGATTTTCGTTTATATTCCGGCGAATATTTTTATTTTCTGTTACTCCTAGCGGCGCTCCCTAAGCTGTTCATCGCAATGACACACAAATGAGAATCCTATCTTACAGCTACACCAGTTTATAACTTTACATAAAGATGATTCCTAACAATGACCCGCATATGCCAATACAGGCAATAAGTGACAACCACGTGGACTTAACCTTTGTTTGCGCACTGTCAGTCTCGTAATTAATAGTGATTCAAATCTGACGCCATTTTGTCACACAAGGAACTTCTACCACGGAGAAAGTAGACGTTTTTCACTTTAGGATATTTTCCAGGAAGTTTCCGACATTCGTAAAACAGAAACGAGTTTCGACGCTGTGGAATGCAACGAGAAGTAGCAGGTAACGAATTGTTTCGGGATTCCACCATCCAAGCTGCAAACGATCATCGAGCGGAAAGATAATGTTGCTCATAAGTATTAAAAAGCGGGAGCAAGCAGACCGGGCGAGGCGAAAGTTTATGGTATTGCCTTACTCAATGCAGGGTACAAAAGGTATATGTCGGAGGTTATAGCTTTACGGAACGCTAAGACATTTACGGTTAGTCTGGGAACAGAAGTCTCAGATACAAATAAGGAGTGACAAGCTAGCTCCAAAGACATAAGGTCCTTTATGAGAAACTTAATTGACAAAAAGCAACCATTCGTGACAGTTGATTCAGCATTGAAAAATGAATGAAGCTGAATTTATGTATTTTCGAACATTTGTGTGTACCTTCCTTTTCAAATACTAAAGCAAAAAACATGTAAGAAAACTGGAAATACGTTAGTAAAAAGAAAATAAAAATTTTATTTCGATTTTTCCTGATTTCATCTAGAGTAAAGTCGAGTTAAATAGAATTAATTATTCGAACTTCGAATTGTGCAGACTCGATTGTAACGGTCCTTTGCGCTTCGAATTTTCTAGTCAGGAGTAATGTCTAAAAAGTAAAAACAAATCTTTTCGTACTACTATCCACGTTGCAGTAGATGCTGGTTTGGTTGTCCTTTTTAGTATATCAGTATGATCATAGAGTCATAATCAACGTACACAACGCTGTTACGGTATAAAAGTACTTTTATTTTTACCAAAGTCGCGTAAGAATGCGCTTTTGCCATGCATCCCAACTCCCTAAATCCGCCATGAGGGAAAAGAAAATGAATACTCTTTCCTTTGCTTTCACCCTTCATCAATGACAATTGATAATGACTTGGCAGCAGAGACCTGTTTAGCTTGAGTGAGCTTAAACGGAAGGCATTGACGAATAAAAATACAAAACAGATATATACGTAACGTCACGTAACCATGAAGAAAAGCAGACTTGGTTCATTTTACCATATAAGTTCATTCTTTTAAAACATCGTAAGTAGAATTAACAATTTCGGTCGCTTTCAACATCTAGGAATGTTCTTTATAATAAATAAGTTTCTGATATTTACTTACAGCAATCTTGTGTCTTTTCCCCTTGCATTTGGAGTTGTCTTCTCTGACTGCAGATCTTCGAGCAGCAGTGATGTCATTATCCTACATTTATGTTGGTCTGCTGCGCTGAGGTTGATCCCTCACCTGTGGTCGAGTGAGAGATCATTCCAAAGTATGGCAGGCAGCGAAAGACTTTGCGAGGGGCCGATCGTAGGGCCTCCAGAGGAAGCTTCTTGGAACGCAAATTCTGTGTGTTCACAGAAGGTGAGTTTGCTGGTAGTTCGGAACTCCAATAATAGGCGCGTAATTGGCCGCCTTAGTAACATGGCTGCCAAGGAGGGGAACGACGGCAGTGTGCACAAGGTGGGGGAGTCAGTCCTGATTTGTAAAGAGTGCTTCCGGATGCCATGAAGAGTACAGGGTGCACCCAACTGCAGGTGGTGGCCCAACTCGGTGCCAATGGCGTGTGTCGCTTTGGATTGTTGGAGATTCTCTCTCCTTTTGTTTAGCGGATATGGTTAAGCGAGTTTAAGGCGGAGCTCATAATCTGCACCATCATCGACAGAACCGACTGTGGTCCTTCGGTGCAGAGCCGAGTGGAAGGTATGAATAATAGGCTCAGGCGGTTACGTGACTGTGTAGGCCTCAGATTCCTTGACTTGAGCCATAGTGTGGTGGGTTTCCGGATTCCGCTTAATAGGTCAGGAGTCCACTGCACGGGTAGTGGGGGCGGCTGGGGTGCATTTTTAGGTTAGAGGGTCTCAGGAAAACATAGAAATGGCGTCTGTCTAAAAGGGGGCAGGTAACACACAGTAAGGTGGTTGTAGAAACGATCGGTGTTGTAAATTATCGTAGCTGTGTTGGGAAAGAACCAGAGCTCCAGGCCCTAATAGAAAGCACTGAAGCTCAAACAGTTATAGGTACGGAAAGCTGGCTAAAGCCGGAAATAAGTTAAGCCGAAATTTTTTCAAACGACCTAACAACGTTCAGAAGGGATAGATTAAACATAGTTGGTGCTGGAGTATTTATTGCTGTCAGAAGTAGTTTACCTTGTAGTGAAACTAAAGTAGATAGTTCCTGCGAAACAGTATGGGTAGAGGCTATACTTGTCAATCGGACTAAACTGGATCGTTTTACCGACCCCGACTGAGAGGATATAGTTGCTGAACAGTTCAAAGAAAACGTGAGTCTCATTTCAAATCGGTACCCCACTTCCACAATTATAGTCGGTGTTGATTTCGATCTATCCTCGATATGCTGGAAAATTTATACCTTTAAAGGCGGCGGTACGCATAAAACGTCAGCCGAAATTGTACTGAATGCTTTCTAAAAACATTATTTTGAACAATTAGTTCGTGAGCCCACTCGAAGCATAAATGATTGCGAAGGCGTACTTGACCTCTTAGCAGCAAATATTCCTGGATGAATAGGTAGTATCATGACGAATACAGGGATTAGCGACCACAAGTCAGTTGCCTGTACACTGAATACTGTAACACCTACAACCATCAAAAAGAAACTTAAAGTACATCTGTTTAAAAAAAGGTGACAATGCTCTTAACGATTTTTAAGGAAACAGCCTCCACTCCTTCCGATCTGATCATGTAAGCGTAGAAAAGATGTGGAATGATTTCAGAGAAATAGTATCGATTGCAATTGAGAGATATATATACCACATCAATTAATAAGTGATGGTACTGATCCCCCATGGACAAAACGGGTGAAATCGCTGTTGCAGAAGTAACGAAAAAGCATGCCAAATCTAAAAGAATCCAAAATCCGCAAGACTGGCAATGTTTTGCAGAAGTTCTAAATATAGCGGTTACTACAGTGCGAGATGCTCTTGATAATTTCCGCAACAAAACTCTGTTTCGAAATCTGGCGAAAAACCCAAAGAGATTCTGATCATGCATAGAGTACACCAGTGTCAAGACGCAATCAGTACCTTCACTGGGCGAAAGTAACAGTGGAGTCACTGATGACAGTGCCACTAAAGTAGAGTTAAGAAACGTGGTTTTCCGAAACTCCTTCAGCAAAGAATACGAAGTAAGCATTCCCGAAGCCCAGTCAACAGAAAGTGCATATCCTCGGTGTAGCAAAGCACCTTAAATCACTTATTAAAGGCAAGGTTTCCGTTCCAGATTGTATACCAGTCAAGTTCTTCTGAGTGTGCTGATACAATAGCTCCATGTTTAGTAATTATATACAACCGCTCACAGGAAGATCCGTACCTAAAGACTGGAAAATTGCTCAGGTCACACCAATTTCTTACAGTACTGCCTTTTGTGATGTTTAACAAAACTGTTGGCAAGCGTACTTGTTATACAAGTGGGCACGGCAAAGGCTTAAGGTCGTAAAAAAAATTTCAGCGTTAAACTGGAAATAGTTGTAGGAGAGTATCAGAAGTAATAACCTAATGACATCTTTAATTTCTTGTACATTAGGTTTTTGTGTTGGAGAAGATTCTCATCAGTAATTTTAATAGTCTCATAAATGTGAATGTTAGCAAGTAAATTAATTACGTTAAAGGATACGGAATTACCATCATCAGAAATGGAAAAGTTTTTAATTTTAGCTGTTAGTTAAAGGGAATTTTTGACAGTGTAGTTTTCTTCAAAAACATAATATTCTTTAAATGGTGTATATAATTTTTTGCCGATTTCGTAGAAGCGCCGTCTGTATAGTTAACACTGTGGACAGGAAGCGAAGGCGGCGTGCAGTCGGAGGCGATGCTGGGCACCAATTGTCGGCTACGACAGGACTGCCCGGGAGGCACACTTACACTCCAGTGGCCGCACGAGTCACAGTGGATGCAGCGAAAGGTCCGCAGCAGCACTGATACTGTCGCGGTTGTGTGCACCACCTGTTCTAGTGTCTCGTATGCACGAAGGACCTCTGCAGACCGAGTTGCAACTTTCTTAGCTTGCTGGACTGTGCATTTGCTGATTTACAGGGGCTGTGCTCGATGCAGCCCGCCTGGCAGTGGTGTGTTGCAGCGTGGCGTCAGCGCCTGACAGCTTCCGCAACTGGACAAATGAACTGGCGGTAAAAAAAAGTCACAACAACTTTCGTTTTCTGACAAAGGCTGCAGCCAGAAATTTAGTTATAGAGTTTGATGGTCTTTTCTATGTGCCTGAGCGATCATCCTTACGGTGAGTTGCTGACTACGCTCAGAGTATTTGCTCGAGTTACCCGTTGCGTGTGTTATCGCCGCGGTATCATTTCATCGACGTGGTGACTGTGACATGTGAATGGCTGGTCACATGAATGGACTTTCGTGGCGGGCAAAAATTGCAGGCCATTTCTGTGGGTCTCTCTAACGGATCGGGCCTGCCGATCCAAAGCCCATAGTTTGCCACTAATGTGCGGGTACTGCCATGGACCTAGGACTGTGGTGCCCCTCCTCGGCCCCAGGCGATGTATTTCGGGAATCGTGACTGTCTCACAGCAAGTATATTGTACAGTGCGGCGTTTGATACAAAATTTATTTATTATAGTATATTTTGGCACTTCGAAAGTAGTTTATATATTTGAAAGAATGGACGATAAGAAAAAAAAATTGTGGCAATCGCAGGCAGTTTGTACACTATGAAGTCATGTATTTATTGAAAGAAAAAAAAAATCACACAATACCTGTAGATAATAGACATAACTCAGTGAGTAATAACCGACAATTACGAACATAGAAGCATAATTTTATTAGCAGTCACCTACAGTGTTGGTTGACACACCTCTTGCCCACCTTGTACATTTATTTCGAGAGGCCTACTTTTTTCTGAGATTATTTTAAATACCATCACTGCTTTCAGGAATGTGTCTCGCAACTCCAAGAAAATGCATATTTCCGTCACCAAATGGGTTTCGCTTTATGAAAATAAAATCAGTGATCTTAATTAAACATATCTACCATTGGGCTTCCTTTCTCCATCTACAAGCAGTTCATTACACAACATTTTGATGTTAGTACTTAAGATTTTTGTTCACACGTTCAGAAACACAGAGGTCATTACATTTTATTTTTTTTTTTTCAATTTAGGTCTTTCACTTGGGGGAAAGTTGTGGCAACCCTGTAATAGGTTTCAATTTTCAGTCTCATTGCAGCATTGTTATTTAAGACAAGGCATAAGAATGTAATGGGTTTGAATCATTGCATGTCAGTCATCCATGAACTGCAAAATCTTACACGTCATTAAGACACATTTTCAAAAGAGAAAAAAGGTACATTGCATAATATACAAAAAATGGACTCGCTCGCTGAGGATGTTATACAAACTTAATTATGTACGTAGACAGTTCATACGTTCCGGGAATAGAGAATCTCGACTATTTTCACCCGTTATCGACATTGATCCTGGCAAGATACCGATCCCACGGATTAAAAGATTTTCGAGAATGTTTTCATTTTAATACTATAAATGTGACAAAGTCATGCAGGAAGCAGGCGACCAGTATTATTATTTTAATAATGAACAGCCTCTGTTGCATCGCTTACCTAGAATTTACCCAGGTTTCAGTAGGGATAACTCAACCTTCTTCAGAATAACAATGTTTACTGTGTGTTCGTAGTGGAGATCCAGTACAGCACTCGTGGCTGCCGTATCGCGGTCGCGAAGTGGGGCCGATGCAGTGCCAGATAAGTTTTACAGTCTGGCGATAGTTTATGAATTAGTAGTATTAACTTGGCGATGTCCACTATGGACAGACAGTAGATACTGTTATTGTGAAGAAGGTTGGGTTATCCCGACTGAAACACAGGTAAATTCTAGATAAACGGTGCAACTGAGACTGTTCATTATTAAAATTAATGTTTATACAGTTGGTGACAGGACCGCGAAATGTTGCAGATATTTAAGTATTACTGTTATTAGAGTAATTAGAAGTTCTGCATTGAGGCTAACTGTGTCTGTTCTGCTTCACATGCAACTTTGAACGACATATGCAGATGCAGTAATCGCATATGGATATCTGATGACGGCTACATTCCGAAACACAATACTGCCATTCCTTGCGCGATATTTGACGTTTAGTATTGGGAACCAGTCAACATGAACGCAGAACTACTGATGTTGTAATTTGAAGTTCGATGTTGGATAACAATTTCCGTGTGATATAATAACAAATTCCCAGTTTTCGGATTTTTCCTTTACGTGTACTGTAAAACCTTGCTCCTTGCTAATTTTCATTAGTGTAGGTCAACAGAAAGTGCCCTCTAGGTCTGTATATTTTACACCGTGAAGGGAACACGACCTCAGTATGTGAAAAAAATTTCAACTTGATACATCTCCCCGTTCCTGAAGCAAAGGATCTGCAACAGACAGACGAAAACAAGGGTAAAAGATTAAGTGGTATATTTAGCCAAAAACATGGCACACTGCACTTAAAAATACAAAAAAAGAAAGGCACCGAGATTCGAACTCACGACTTCTACTGTTCCTGCACGCTCATTATCGCTAGACTACCAAGCCCGACATTTGCCTTTTTATACTTATGTGGGGGGGGATTTATTTTAATTGGTTGTGATGCCCAGATAACATACACGCAAACGCGATCCTGTTGCCAGTTACAGAGCAGTAAAACGCCCAACTCACATCAGTATATTGCTTTATTTGTATCACATATTCGAGCACAATTTCCATCTGTACTTGTGTAAACTTTTAAGAAGCTAATCGCCATAACTACGCTTACGTCTTTGGTCACGAGATATTTTTTGTACTCCTACTGTCAAACTCTGTGTTACCTTTTGCGTCGGTAATCACGTGCTGATTATCCAAGTAGCAGCCGACTGTTAATAAATGTTTTACTTTTTATCAGCGCACCTTGTATTCACGCATACGACTGTGTACAGTTCTCAGAGATTATCAGCATTAACTTCCAAGCCATCCACAAGGAATCAAGAGTGGCATTAGAGCCACCCTGAAGTCTAGGCTGGTCTTCACGGTGGCACGAAATCTTGGTCAAGCAGAAAATTTATAATTCTGAACTCAGGCGTAACGAGTTACCTCAGACTGAATGAGCTCCCCCCTGCTAAGCAGCATGGATTCCGAAAACATCGACTACGTGCAACCCGACTCGAACGACAGTCTGAATACCAGAGATCAAGGCAGACAGGGGAAAACGGTGTTTACTGATTTCCGAAACGCATTTCACTCACCAGGACAACTGTGCTTTTTAAGTGAATTGGGTTTCGCATGATCTATATTCTCAAAATTCATGCTGGCTCGCGTTGAGGTCGTTCTGTTTGACCTCAGAATATGTTCTAAGGTACTACAGCAAATCGATAGCGAAAAATAAAACTGTGCAGTTAAACAGGCGAAAAAATACCGTACCCTATTACCGTGATGCCAAAGAGTCGCAGTTGTAACAGCTGAAATCATACAAATACATTGTTGCAACACTTAATAGGTATAAGAAATGTCACGACCACAATAGTCTGAGTTGTAGGTAAAGCAGCAAAACAGTGCAGCTGACTATCCCCGCGAATTTCCGCTAGCCCCTTGTAACTCAAGGGCAGGCTGCCGCTTCTTGTGGTCGAACAGCCAACCCCTTACTGCATTCCACGGTTACGCCGATGGCGATGGCTGTGGTACTGAGATGAGAAGAATTTAGTGCACGAAGGCTGAGGGCTTACACATCCACACTATGTTCGTTTAGGACTTAAGCTCACGTTCTCTAAACACTTCCATAGTGGAAAATGATGAAAGGTTTCTGTTCCAGTAGTGTGCTGCAGCGTTGGCTCTTGCTATACCGTGCCCAGTTGGCTGTGTTTTGCCTTGCAATGCATAACACACTCATCCACTCGCAACTTTTATTTATCATCATCCCATTGAACCATGGACCTTGCCGTTGGTGGGGAGGCTTGCTTGCCTCAGTGATACAGATAGACGTACCATAGGGCAACCAAAACGGAGGAGTATCTGTTGAGAGGCCAGACAAACGTGTGGTTCCTAAAGAGGGGCAGCATCCTTTTTAGTAGTTGCAGGGCAACATTATGGATGATTGACTGATCTGGCCTTGTAACACGAACCGAAACGGCCCTGCTGTGCTGGTACTGCGAATGGCTGAAAGCGAGGGGAAACTATGGTAGAAATTTTTCCCGAGGGCATGCACATTTACTGTATGGTTAAATGAGATGGCGTCCACTTCGGTAAAACATTTCGGGGGTAAAATAATCCCCCATTCGGATCTCTGGGCGAGCTCTACTCAGTAGGATGTCGTTATCAGGAGAAAGAAAACTGACGTTCTACGGAACGGAGCGTGGAATTTCATATCCCTTAATCGGGCAGGTAGGTTAGAAAATTTAAAAAGGGAAATGGATAAGTTAAAGTAAGATATAGTGGGAATTGGTGAAGTTCGGTGGCAGGAGGAACAAGACTTTTGGTCAGGTGACTACAGGGTTATAAACACAAAATCAATTAGGGGTAACCAGGAGTAGGTTAAATAATGAATAAAAAAATAGGAGTGTGGGTAAGCAACTACAAACAGCATAGTAAACGCATTATTGTGGCCAAGATAGACACGAAGCCCACGCCTACCACAGTAGTAGAACTTTATATGCCAACTAGCTCTGCAGATGACGAAGAAATGTTTGATGAAGTAAAAGAAATTATTGAGATAGTGAAAGGAGACGAAAATTTAATAGTCATTGGTGACTGCAATTCGGTAGTAGGAAAATGGAAATAAGGAAACGTGGTAGGTGAATATGGATTGGGGGGGAAGAAATGAAAGAGGAAGCCATCTGGTAGAATTTTGCACAGATCATAACTTAGCTATGATTAACACTGGGTTCAAGAATCATGAAAGAAGGTTGTATATGTGGAAGAGACCTGGAGATACTGCAATATTTGAAATTATATAATGGTAAGACAGAGATTTAGAAAACAGGTTTTAAATTGTAAGACATTTCCAGGGGCAAATGTGGACTCTGGACACAATCTATTGGTTATGACCTGTAGATTAAAACTGAAGAAACTGCAAAAAGGTGGGAATTTAAGGAGATGGGACCTGGATAAACTGAAAGAACCAGTGGTTGTACAGAGCTTCAAGGAGACCATAAGGGAACAAATGACAGGAATGGGTGGAAGTAATACAGTAGAAGAAGAATGGGTAGCTTTGAGGAACGAAGTAGTGAAGGCAGCAGAGGATAAAGTAGGAAAAAAGATGAGGGCTGCTAGAAATCCTTGGGTAACAGAAGAGATATTGAACCTAACTGATGAAAGGAGAAAATATAAAAATGCAGTAAATGAAGCAGGCAAAAGGGTATACAAATGTCTCAAAAATGAGAACGACAGGACGTGCAAAATGGCTAAGCAGGGATGGGTAAAGGACAAATGTAAGGATGTAGAGGCTTGTCTCACCAGAGGTAATATAGATACTGCCTACAGGAAAATTAAAGAGAACCACTTGTATGAATATCAAGAGCTCAGATGGAAACTCAGTTCTAAGCAAAGAAGGGAAAGCTGAAAGTTGGAAGGAGTATATAGAGGGTCTATACAAGGGTGATGTACTTGAGGACAATATTGTGGAAATGGAAGAGGATGTAGATGAAGATGAAATGGGAGATATGATACTGCATGAAGAGTTTGATAGAGCAGTGAAAGACCTGAGTCGAGAACCTTCCATTAGAACTACTGACAGCCTTGGGAGAGCCAGTCCTGACAAACCTCTACCATCTGGTGAGCAAGTTGTATGAGACAGGCGAAATACCCTCAGACCTCAAGAAGAGTATAATAATTCCAATCCCAAAGAGAGCAAGCGTTGACAGATGAGAAAATTACCAAACTATAAGTTTAATAAGTCACAGCTGCAAAGTACTAACGCAAATTCTTTACAGATGAATGGAAAAAATGGTAGAAGCCAACCTCGGGGAAGATCAGTTTGGATTCTGTAGAAATATTGGAACACATGAGGCAATACTGACCCTACGACTTACCTTATAAAGTAGATTAAGGAAAGGCAAACCTACGTTTCTAACATTTGTAGACTTAGAGAAATCTTTTGACAATGTTGACTGGAATACTCTCTTTCAAATTCTAAAGGTGGCAGGGGTAAAATACAGTGAGCGAAAGGCTATTTACAGTTTGTACAGAAACAAGATGGCAGTTATAAGAGTCAAGGGACATGAAAGTGAAGCAGTGGTTGGGAAGGGAATGAGACAGGGTTGTAGCCTCTCCCCGATGTTATTCAATCTGTATATTGTGCAAGCAGTAATAGAAACAAAAGAAAAGTTCGGAGTAGGTATTAAAATCCATGGAGAAGAAATAAAAACTTTGAGGTTCACCAGTGACGTGGTAATTCTGTCAGAGACAGCAAAGGACCTGGAAGAGCAGTTGAACGGAATGAATAGTGTCTTGAAAGGAGGATATAAGGTGAACATCAACAAAAGCAAAACAAGGATAATGGAATGTAGTCGAATTAAGTCAGGTGATACTGAGGGAATTATATTAGGAAATGAGACACTTAAAGTAGTAAATGAGTTTTGCTATTTGGGGAGCAAAATAACTGATGAGAAGTAGAGAGGATATAAAATGTAGACTGGCAATGGCAAGGAAAGCGTTTCTGAAGAAGAGAAATTTGTTCACATCGAGTATAGATTTATGTGTCAGGAAGTCGTTTCTGAAAGTATTTGTATGGAGTGTAGCCTGGTATGGAAGTGAAACATGGACAATAAGAGAATAGAAGGTTTCGAAATGTGGTGCTACAGAAGAATGCTGAAGATTAGATGGGTAGATCATATAACTAATGAGGAGGTATTGGATACGATTCGGGAGAAGGCGAGTTTGTGGCACAACTTGAGTAGAAGAAGGGATCGGTTGGTAGGACATGTTCTCAGACATCACCAATTTAGTATTGGAGGGCTGCAGGGAAGGTAAAAACGTAGAGGAAGACCAAGAGATGAATACAGTAAACAGATTCAGCAGGATGTAGGTTGCAGTAGGTACTAGGAGATGAAGCAGCTTGCACAGGATAGAGTAGCATGGAGAGCTGCATCAAACCAGTATCAGGACTTAAGACCACAAAATCCCAATGATCAAATTTGTGCTGTATTCATATTAATTTATCTCATTTTTAATACAATATACAACAAATAACTGTTTTTATGACACAAGAAATTATGTGCTTTACAGACCTATTCCTTGATGTTGTGATTTCATTTGTCACATCATATATTTTTGTACAGTTGAGCAGAGCTATTCACTTATACTGTAGTGACATTTGTTAAGCATGTGGTTATTGATCTTCTTATGGGCTTGCCAGACATATTCATTGATGAAATTTCGTTCATCACATGAAATTAAATCCTTATACATTTGCGCACAGCTATTCACTTATGCTGTAATAGCATTTGTCAAGCATGTGGTTCTTTATAACAGTTTTAAATTTATCCTAATTTTCCAGCTCTTTGATATGTTTTGGTAGTGCATTAAAAAGTTTGATGCCTTGTTTACATACATGTTTCTCACTTTGGGTCCCTTATTACAGCCTGTAAGTGGAGATCTTTACATTGCCGTGTATGGTAATCTGTATTGGTTTTTCATTTTGTCGTGATTTTGTTTGAACACCGACAGACATTTCAGAATGTATAATGATGGAATTGCAAAAATTTCCAATGCTTTAAAAAGGGGCCTACAACGTGTTTGATGTGGGCTCTGGGTCATTATCTGAATAGGGTGTTTTTGTAATTTGAAAATCTCATTTAAACAACAATTTGTTTTTCCTCAAGGATACTATCCCATAGGCCTCAATTGACTGTAAATAGCCAAAATATACTAATCTGGTACAGTCATTACTACAAACTCTTGAAATTATTCCAAGTACAAAACATGCCGAATTGGGTTTTAGTGCTAAGCTCACCACATGGTCCTTCCAGTTTACCTTCTCATCAATGTGCATACCCAGGAATTTTGCTCACTGAACTCTTTCAAGTTGTTTCCCTCCATAGTGAGATGTAGGTCGTCATGTTCACTTATTCTTCCATATTGCACATAATTAGTTTTTTTTTTTTTTTTTTTTTTTTTTGCATTCAGTGTTAGCTTGTTTGCACTGAGCCATTTTTGTGTATCTTGTAGGACATGGTCCACAATAGTGTGCAATGACTGCTTCATAAAACAAACAATTAAACTAGTATCTTCAGCAAAACAACTTGATTCTAGCTTTTCTCTCTGGCACATGAATATAATTAATGTAAATGGGGAACAGCAAGGGGCCTAATACACTTCTTTTGGTGCTGTAATTCCAACCACCGTCATCCTCTTTTCCAGATACTACTCAAGCCACTTTTTGTTCCGGTCCTCTGATACCTATAGCTTCAAGCTTTTCCAAAAGTATGCTGTGGTCAACAGTGTCAAAGGCTTTTGACAGCTCTAGATTTATCCTGACAACACTTTTTCCCTCTCCCAATTTACTAATTATTTCTTTTGGGTTTCTTCCAGTACAGCTGTTTCGGTACTACTCCCAGCTAGAAATCCATGCTGATTACTGTTTATCAGATTCCATAATTAAGATAATGTGTCACTCTATATTTGATTAGTATCGCCAAAACCTTAGAGAAAGTTGGGAGAAGTGAGACAGGTCTGCAGTTTTCTGTTTCAAGATTATCACTCTTTTTCAACAGGGGAACGAATTTAGAAATTTTCCATTTCTGTGAAAAAAACTTGCATATTTTTTGACAAAATACAGTTGATATGCTACACTGGTTTTTTTTCTTTATTGTGTAGATACAGGGTCTGGTCCATAATATTAATGTGACCACTGCCAGCAATCAAAATCGACATGCAGTAACCACTAGCAGTGAAGGGTATACAAAGCATGTTGGGAGCCACAGAAAACAGTGCAGTTGTCACTATAAGGAGGAGACAAAATGTGCACTGTCATTGGCTTTTGGGGAAAGGGTGGAAGCATTTGGGAATGACTAAGTCTGTAAACTGTTTGCATGTCAGTGTGGTTAAAGTATACTAAGCTCAGCAAAATGGCGCTATTCAGAATTGGTGCCGAGGATACTGTGGTGTAGTCGCGGGCCACAGATGACAGGGGTGAATGTCAGCTGCAGAGACGTGCATCTGTTAAACAACTGACCACCCAGATGAACTGAGAGGCATTTCAAATGACAGATGGCTATTGGAATGCACATTGTTAAATGTCTGAAAGCAAAACACACTGCAACAACTGTCAGAATGGGGCACGACAGGGGAGGGAGTCTGTGGCATTCCCTGGGTGGTGATGATATTCTGGGAGGCACAAAGGATTAACAGATGTATCCGTCTGTCCTCGAGGGCCGTGTCCACCCGCACACACAGTTTGTTTTTATTCAGCATAGTGACATTTACCAGCAGTACAATGCAACACAGCTCGCAGGGTACATGTGTGGTTCAAACAGCAACAGGACGAGTTTATCACATGCCTCTAACCACCAAAGTCCTCGGATTTAAACCAACTGAGAATCTGTGGGAACCCCCCTGCCAGGGTGTATTGTCCGTGGATCCTCACATGAGAAACGTAGAACACCTGGACTTGGCAATGAAATCGTAATGGCTCCACACCCCTGTTAATACAGAACCTCACAGCCACGTGGGGGAGCCCAGTTTGATAAGGGATTTTTGTGTCCTTGGAAAGTGGGCATTGTGTTGTTCTTGTCATGAACAAGCATGTCTCAAAAGCAGCATAAAATGAAAAGAATTGCAGTAGGCAACTGATCGAGCCTGGATGGGGTCTGCCAGTCATTAATGCCATATGATCATTTCCATGAATCTCTTCCTGCATGTCTCGCAACGGTGTGCACTGCAAAAAGAGTTTATTCGAGGTCTTGACAGGTAGTCACATTAACGTGTATTTTCAGAAGAAATGAAGGTAACAAACTAAATAAATCATAATTACATTATTACTTTGCAGTGAGCCACAGGAGACCAAGGTCCATTGTACCAAAATACTCATAAAACACCTTTGAACCACCACCTGAATTTTATCAGTGGAGTTCATCTCACCCTTTATGTAGGAGAAAGTAAAAAACCTCCATAGACAATTTCAGAGGAGCCTCATATCTGATAGTACACTGATAAGATATCTTTTCGGTTGCTACTTTGCACTTCTGATCACTGTATGTTTCTAAGGAAAAGCCATAATGTTCAGACTTTGGTGACCAAGGTAGACAAAAGCTTTTAAATTTTGAAATAGTATCCTTGTTTGTTTATAGCCCAACACATTTAGCATATTTGGTCACTGTTCCTCTTTAGTACGTTTCCCTTTCTAATGCTCTAGGTGGAATGAAGTGGTCATATGGACATTGATACCTGGGAGTCACTTGCTGGGTAAATTTGGCTGACAAGTTGCAGGTCTTTTCTGTTGACACCACGGTGGGTGACTTTCATGCTGGCGATGATGAATCAATAATAAGGACAACATATCACCCACTCCCTGAGCAGAGAGAAGGTGCGACATGACTGGAAATGAACTGCATGGCAGTCAGATATGCTGACCACTCAGTGAAGTGGGTCGATAGATGCTACTCCACGTTATTTGCCTCCCCTCATCACATATTTTATAATGTGCCTTTTACATGCTCTTTCCTCAATCCTCCTCATATGGGATTATTCTCTCCCAAATGCTTGTCTACAAGGAATGTTGTACCACACAATGTGGCCACATTAAGATCCTAACTCGTAGTTAGTCATCGAGATGAACATTGTAAGTTGCCATTGACAGTCAGTCTCAAACACAACAGGAATCACTGCAGACCCATGTCTACTAGTTTTCAACCAAATATTGTGATGGCAAGTTGCATGCAGTGGGACCCTTGCAGAAGACTATTGAGGCATAAAAATGTATATGTTGTCAGTGGAGCAAACACCACATAATCTGGACAGCAGGTGACTTGAAATGTGTGGTGGTTTAGCCTCTTTCTGAGAACATATCAAGGGCTCTGACAGCACAATAAGGTTTTTAACCTGCAATGGGCAGAGGATAAACAGAGTGTCTCAAAAGTTACAGAACACTTATGTTGTGTAACAGCATGCAAACAAATTAGACCTAAGGTATTGTCACAAAGTTTTATGCAGTTTAATCAATTTCAACATGTGTGCACCAGTGGTAGTGGGCACAATTTCCAGTCTGTTATCAGGATCGATCCACATTCAGCACATTATATCTGCATCACCTGTGGCAAGGACAGTAATGATTTTGTTCATTTAATTTTTGATGTGGTTGACAGCTGCTTGTTAGACTCTGTCCTTGGTATATGCTCATAGAAACAAGCCCAAGTTTCCAATGCCTGTTGGCCTAGAACACCAGGGAATAGGACCACCCCTGCCATTTCAGCATACCTCGTAACACCTGTTCCGCAACATCTGCCACAGTGCACCATATTGCTGGAAAAAGACTGTGTCTCGGGAGTCAGCCAGTCATAGTAACAGCCTGAGCATATCAAGGTAAGAGGTATTTTTTTTCTGAGGATAAAATGGTCCCAGAATACCATGGACCTCTTCCATCACAGTATGTGGATTTTTTAACATATCATTATCTTCTCACAGGATATGTATATACTCTGAATTGCCAACAAAACTGGCTTTGGCATACGTATTCAAATACAGGGATTTGTAAACATACAGATTATGGCACTGCAGTCGGCAATGCCTATATAAGATAACATTTTTCTGGCACAGATGCTAGATTGCTTAGTGCTGCTACAATGGCAGCTTATCAAGATTTACGTGAATTTGAATGTGGTGTTATAGTTGGCATATGAGCAATGGGACAAAGCATCTCCAACGTAAGAATGAAGTGGTTATTTTCATGAGCATTCAGTGAATATCCGGAATCTAGTAAAACATAAGATCTCCGACATCGTTGCAGCCGAAGAAAGATCCTGCAAAAACAGGACCAACAACTGAAGGGAATCATTCAAAGTGAAGAAGTGCAACCCTTCTGCAAATTGCTGCATATTTCAATGTTGGGCCATGGACAAGTGTCAGAGTGTGAACCATCAACGATATGAACTTTCATAGCTGAAGGTCCACTTGTGTACCCTTGATGACTGAACGACACCAATTTTTATGCCTCACCTGGGTCCATCAACACCGATATTTGACTGTTGATGAGTGGAAATGTATTGCCTTGTCGGACAAGTCTCATTTCAAACTGTGTCGTGCAGTTGGACACGTACAGGCATGGAGACAACCTCTTGAATCTATGGACACTGCATGTCAGTAGGGGACAGTTGTAGCTGGTGGAGGCTCTGTAATGATGTAGGAGGCATGCAGTTGGAGTATATGGGTAGGTATGACCCTGAAAGGTGACACATACATAAGCATCCTGTCCATTGGGAATTCCGATGGACTCGGTCAATTCCAGCAGGACAATGATACAGTTGGCAGGTCCAGAATTGCTACAAAGTGGCTCCTGGAACACTCTTCTAAATTTAAACACTTCCACTGGCCACTAAACTCCCCAGATTTGAACATTGAGCTTATCTGGTATGATTTGCAATGTGCTGCTCAGAAAAGATACTCACATAGCCCTCTATGCAGCATTCACAGTGTCAATTCCTTCCATCACTACTTCAGACAATAGTCATGCCCATGAGGCACAATCGATTACTAAACTTAGCCAGCACTGTACAACTGATGCGTGTTATATCTTCATAACATACTTTGCTCAGAGACAATAAAAGTGTGTGGGTAAATACTTTAATCAAAACTGAACATGAATGCCCAATAATAGAGTTAAGTTCCAATATTTGCAGCTCTTGCTATGTAGATGAAGTTTACTTTTAAAAACAAGAGTAGAAGGCTTAGATATATCATGCAAGATTATTTATAGTGATATCAATGTAGGTAAGATGTAAAGAGAGATAGGGGGGCAGGTTTTTTTTTTTATTTAATTATTTTTGAAATAGAAAGTCTTCATAGTTGTGAAGGCAAGATTTGTCATTGAGCAAGTAGACTGGTGCTGTATCTGTGTTGAAAGATATTTCAGTTCCTTCAAGAAAGTCAGATTTCTTGCCTGGTTCTTTTCTACACTGTTTGCCACAATTCTTGCCCAGTAACTCATTCTGCAAAGTTGGATTTGTTCTGGATGTTAAGACAGAGTGCATCCCTGTGCTTCTACCAGTTTGTTTATTGCCAAAGTTTGGACATACCTGACTTGTGATATTCTTGCTTAGTGCTTTCAGTATTGTGTTGCTTGTGAAGAAGCTTATTTTCATGTCATACAACTTGAAGAGGTTGGCATGAAATCTTCCTTGAGGAAGGTCAGATTATTACAAAGATGGTCTTCCTGTTTGTGGGTGGTTGTCCAGAAACTGGTTGGTTTAATTTATGTATTACAGCAGGAATGTATTCATAACTGGAGGCAGCTGATTTTACAATTTGTGTTTCTTTTTATCTTTAACTTGTATCCATTGGACCTTTACGCATGTGATTAAACATTCTTCTGAAGAACACATTTTTATATTGATATGGATGGTAACCCTGGTAATTGTTGGCTTCCTGGAAATTTCAGAATTTTATATAAAAAGCTTTGTTAATGTTTCATTCCTACAGTGACATGAAGTGAATTGAATTTTGTGGTGTAATTTATTAATTTCTTCAGCTAGATTTTCTATTTCCTTTGGGTGTTCTGTTGAAAATAATGAAATGAGAGTGTCGCAATTTCTCGTATTCTCAATGAATTAACTTATTCTAGGTCCCTACAGCTGTTGTGTGATAATCTAGTGTAAATTCCTGCAGATAAGAAAGGGATTTTGAACTCATGTCCATATAGTTTCCATAAGCTGCACTCATATGCGATACTTATAGAAATGATTCTGGTTGTTATTGAGTACAGTGGTTCTACCTGACAGCAGTTTCTAGTGATTTAAGTGTGTGTGTGTGTGTTTTTTTCAGGACCTCAAAACCCAGTGATGTAAGCACGGGCATTAGAATGCTTTTGAGTCTTGCAGCCAGACCACAAACAAGGTTTTGCCCCCTGCTGAACACCAAACCCACAGACAGTCTGGTTTTCTTTTTGTGAAAGTGAAAATTGAACCATTGTGGGTGCTATGATTGTCAGTTTCCATTAACATGACACAAGCAGAGTGGCAGGTATTATAAAAAAACGGTGCCATATCTTGGCGAACTTCTTTGATATGTTAAGCACTGCCCTAAAAACAGCAGAATGCCAAAGTTATGAGGTGATGTGAGATATTATGCTTGATATCATTACAGCCCACTATAAACTAGAGATTGCTTCTGCCAAGTGATCAAAATGTGGTCCATAAAGAAACTTTGTTATTCCAGCTGGCAGTGGGTCATTGATGTTTAGTATGCTTGAGAGCTGTTCTTTGTTCACACAGTGTTACTCATGAAAAATGACATCTTAGACATGTATTGACCTAACCAATGACAACTGGCTTTGGCAAAACTTATTACTAGTCAATACCTGTTATGTGTTCAGTTGATGAATTTACACATTTGTCTATCTGGCATAGCAGTTCACAATATTTTTCCCTTTCTTCTGTGGTGAAGAGGTGGTTTGTTCTCTCGCACCCCTAGTGAAGAGGACCAACTGTCATGGTCTTAAATAGTCCTTGATTGGCATACATAATCCTTCCTAGTGTCAGTAGATCTTTCAAAGGAACATAAACAGCTCACTTCATTTCTCTCTCTCTTCTCAGCCTTGAGAACCCAGTTCCGTGCACCACCAAGATTATATAGCCACTGGCCTAATTAGAGTGATTCTCACACATTCTAATTTCTCATTCCATTTCCTTTTAGTTTTTTCTTATAAAACTTGTCTATTAAGTAAAACGTATGCTCCCAACATAAAGGAACTTGCAGACCACACAGAAGACCTGAAAATTTAGTTTGATTTTGGAGCAGAACAACTGTTGTTGGCAGTAAAAAATTTTATAATTTCGGTGTGGAGCAACCTTACTTACCTTCTATTGTTGTGACAGAAATACTAATAAACATTTAACATGTATTTGGTCCAAAGAAGTTTATTTCTACAGTGTCTGCTAGGATGCCATTGTTTATCAGTGAACAATGTAAACCACAAAAAAGTAAATGAGAACAATAGGGTTTAGGAGCATACTTGTCACAACCATTGTAGTGGAAGTGCTTCTGCTGTGACTAACATTGTGTGAATGTTTGTAACTGGATGACAGTAAGACCATGGTCAGTACTGGAACCTGAAAGTACCTTACCTTGCTCCTGCCCTTCTGCAGTAATATAAAATGAAACAGAGTGTCTTCCAGTGTAGAATTTTAACATTTTAAAGTAGTTCCTAGAACATGTTTCAGTATTCAGGTTGCAAAAGAAATTTTTGGAGCATCTGTCAACGTTTTCAATTGTATACCTGTGTGAAAATGTACGTACGTCTTGTTCAGCAGTATTCAGTTTGTAAATATTTCAAGAGAGATGCTCTTCTTAATTTATTAAATGCCACATCAGTAAAGTGGCAATCTATGGGATCAAATTGAGGCAGTTTTAATACTGGAACTGGTATGGCTTACAGATGCACCATTGGTTATTTATACTAAACACAAGCCTTAGAACAAAATGAATAGCACTGAATGTAAACAAAATTTGAAAGAGGTAAGTGCTGGCACAGATTGCATTGACTTGTTTATCGAGTTTTGTATTGTCATCAGAGCTAATGAAGTTATTGCCAATAACAGTGAACATGAAGGAGTTATAAGTCTGTCTTGTATCAATTGGCAAAAATTGAAAACTAATAGGTTAATGTGAGAACAAGGGGACATAAGTGACAACATAATCTGGATCTTGGTGAAACAAACTCAAATGAATACAGATATTATTTAGTTACATTTACTAGCTATTCTAGGTCCCCACAACAATGTACAACTGCCTTTGGTTAGGAGATTTAGCTTTATTGCAGCAAGGTATTTCAGTGTGTACTGCAAGTATTTTGATGAATTTTCATTTTCAACAAGTAGTAAATTCTGGCTGTAGGCATACAATTTTAAATGTATTGGGCCTAATTATTGTTTCTATTGTAAACATGACTATCATTAGTGGTCATGTAAAAACAGTAGCACATATTATGTAGCTCTATTTGCTGAAGAGCTACTCAGGTCAGAATATTACAACCTATTTGTAGCCCACCTTATTGGTGAAATTACTGTAGCTGTGAAGTTGTCATTTGGAACAGAAGCGCACAATAAAGTATTTTGAGACCAGCAGAACTGCTTTTCACCAATGTATGTGGGTAGTTATAACAATTTTTCGTCCAGTGAGTCTTCCACCTAGCTTATGGTTCAACACTATGTAGCAGTGACAGACTGCAGGGAGATAACAGGTGACCATCGGCATGATTAAATGTTTCTTAACCTAACTGTTTCTGCAAGTTGATAAAATTAACCCTTAAGTAATAAAAATGGTCATGTATATAGTTGCACACTGAAGTCCCAAATTATATTTATAATGCAGTGTTTGTTAATGTTGTAATGTGCCTACGAAACATTTATGGCTGAAATTTACTGTAAAAGATAGATGAATTTAAAAAAAAAATGCTAATGGTCTTCTTAATTTTGTTGGTTCCATTGTTCCCATCACCTATTACGTATGTGAGAAATATTAGCAGTGAGGCTGTTTCGTTTTTTCGTATGGCATCGAGTAATTACTTCGTAGCAAATCCCAGAGGTTAAAAATGTTGTACTGCATGAAAGTCATGGTAATTCTACAGAGCTGTGTACATTTTTTAAAATACAAGCAGGTATCGGTTTTATGCTGTAAATGTCTTGGTAAGCTTTCCAGTGGAACAACCAGAAATCTGTGTGCAAATTAACACCATGCAAGCAGTGTAGGTAATGGTGACAGCTCTTTTAATACACCCTGTATATGAAAACAAACTACATACACACAATTTTCGAGTGTTTAGGAGAGGAAAAGAAGCTTTTTTTTATGTGACTGCCTCTAAATTTCTTTTTTTATAGGGGGAGACGAAGTTGGTATATGAAGCACTGGTTACCAGTTCAGCTGAATGCATTGTCACTATTTGAGCAAGCATATTCCAGTTGTGCCATAATGTAGACAGGCGATATTTTCTGAATTGCCCCTATACCAATAGTCACACCATATCTTGAGCATTACTAACATCTCTGACCCCACAAATTCTTTGTGAATGTAGATTTTTGTACACAATGTATGCAATTTTTTTAGGAGCACCTGCTGACCAGAGAGTAACAACCTCAGGATAAAAGCAAGTAGCTGTACAGGACAGAAGGGTTGGAGCTTGACTAAGGTAACTCAGAAAGTACCTTTGTCCTTGATTCACATTACCTGTCATGACTAGAGAGAGATAAACAAAACAAAGATAGTTCAACTGTTAATTACCCCCCTTGCCACACACACACACACTGCTTAAACATAGTTTCCATCATAAGCAAAAATTTACATTAAAAGGTGACAGGCACTTCCATTGAAGTCCTAAGTATGAGGTGCATCCTGAAAGTAATTGCCAAATCATTCTACTGCCACTGCAGCACTTGTGTTGTAGGTTCACACATTTCTCTGGTTCATTGTCTTGTCACTGCAGCTCAATTTTGTGGTATTTATATTTGTTAGTGATCAGTCAAAATCTTTAGGACAACCCCTGAGCCCAGTGACTGTGACGTGTGCTCTGTTATGTTTAGTTCCAACACACAGAACATTAAGCCAGCTGAAATTCATCAACTTGTAGACATTTACGGTGAGAAAGTGGATGAGACAGTTGAAGAAACACTCATGACGAAGCATGTGTTGGACAGCCTTCTGTTGTCACTGATGATATGGGTGAGAAAACACATGGTTCACAATAAGAATGTATTTCAAAAACTGTTTTGCATGACTCAGTCATAAATTGCTTAAATTTTTGTGAATTTCGTTTGAAAAATGCTTACAAAATTATGTACCTTGGCAGAGTTTTGACATTTCAGCACTGAATACAGTGATAAGGAAGATGAGTTCTTAAATAGAATCGTGACTGGTGATGAAACTTGGGGTCTTCATGACACTCCAAAATAAAATCAACAATCTATGGAGTGAAGGAACTGACAGTCCGACAATCCTCCACCACCCCCAAAAAAGAAATCATAATGAAGTTGCAAGTGCAAAAAGTCAGGTCAAATGGATTCTACGACCAACAAGGCATTCTGCTTGTTGAGTTCCTTCTGAGAGCTGAAACCATGAAAGCGGTATGATACTGGAAAACACCGAGAGAACTCCATCACACTATTCAAAACAAAAGATGCAAAACTCTCAATCGAATCATTATGATGCTTCATTTCTGCTGGTGGCACTGAAAACCTTACTAAACAATTCAGTTGGGAACAGTGAGACCACCTGCCAATCAGTGCTGATCTCACATCTCCGGACTACCACTTTTACTTCATCATCAGTCAGGATGAAGGTGCTTGAACACCTATGATGATGTAAGCAAGTGTGATCAGTATTGGAGGTCTTAAATGGTATTATCTTTCTATGAAAAGGGCATAGAAAAGTTGGATTACTGCTATGACAAATGTCTGAACAGTGGTGGCTGTTACGGTCTGAAGAAATGTTTTCATGAGTCCTTTCCCACAATGGTACTTACATTCTTGGCATACCAATGTGGGTGTAAAAGTTGACAGAGAACACCCCACATCCTCTTCTTTACAGCAGTCACGTAATGGGGATACGCAAAGCCAATATGAACCACCTATTTTCTGTCAGCAGCCATGTGGTGGAATCTTCTGGATCATACACAGGGTTATTCAGCTGCCCCTGCCATAAAGTTTTATGGAACCTGCAACATCTTCAAGAACCACACCCATGATTTTAATCTTCTCTCCTCTCCTCCCTACATGCACACTGTTAGTCCTGCAAAAACAATGAAGAGAACCTTTTTGTATCAAAATTAACTACATTACATTTTGTACTTTGTTGGACACCACACTTTCTGTGACATTCAAGAAAAAAGGCATTTGAATGCCTGTCTTGTACTTTTTGAATTATTTAACAAAAACTATGGCTTCTAGCAAAAATGTATCCCCTCCCCTCCCAAAAAGAAATGACTACATTAAATTTCCCACAAAAAGATCCTGTTCATTTTTTTAATGTAGGACTAGTAATTTGCATGTAGTGGGTGAGAGAAATGAAAATCTTGCCCATGACATTTGTAGGCATTGCAAGTTGCATAAAACCCATGGGTAGGTGTAGTTTAATCATCGTGTACAGGTTTTTCATGCCAAAAGAACTAATATAAGATTTCTCTGGCTTCATAAACAGCTCAAGAAACATTTTACACCACATTGATGTATAGTGTTTGCACTTTTCTTAATCAGAAAATCATTTCTCATTGCTTTCCTGACCACAGAAAATTCCTACACACAGCCAACTGTTTTTGTTGTTGTGGTCTTCAGTCCAAAGACTGGTTTGATGCAGCTCTCTATGCAAGCCTACATCTATTTGAACCTGCTTACTGTATTTCCCCTTCAACAGCTTTTCCTCCTCTCACTCAAATCCCACCAATACCAAACTGATGATTCCTCGATGCATCAGGGTATGTCTTATCAACCAGTTCCTTCTTTTACTCATGTTGTGCTGAAAATTTCTTTCAATACTATGTCCCTGGTAATTTGATTTGCAACTGCATAATTATTCCATTAGCCACCTCTAGGTGCAGTGCAGAGGGTGTCGAGTGCCAGTAGTAGTCATCTATCCACTTATTGACTACCTCTGTAACTTAGTATTCACTGCTGCTGCCTATCATGGCGAGGACGCAGGTTTAGATTCCCTGTACTGCCAGGGATTTTTCTGGGTGAGAGGATTGGGAAAGTGTACATTCACCCTTGTGATGCCAACTGAGGAACTCGAGGACAAGAAAACTGACACAGGCAGGATAGTGGTGTGCTGGACGTCATTGGTAAACGATGACACGGTGGTCGGCCAGTACCGATGGACAGAGTTTACCTTATGTTTTATCCACGTAATCATCAAAATTTCTTCCTAGAAACACATTTCAAAAGATACCATCCTTTTCTAGCTTCAACTGCTTGTTGTTCACATCTCGTTTCGGAGCAAGGCTACACTTCACGCAGATACCTCCAGAAAAGACTCCGTAACATTTACATCCACTCCTAACATATTCCTCTTTCTCAGATATACAGTCCAGCCTGCATTTTATATCCTCTCTGTGTCAGCCAAAATCAATTATTTTGTTACCCAAATAACAAAACACTTCTATTATCTTCAGTGTCTCATTTCCTAATCTGCGAGGTTTGTCCGAAAAATACATATAAAAGTTGCATAATAACTTTATTTCACAATTATTCAGGTATTACAATATGGTCTCCTTCAAAGTGCTCACCCTGAGACGTGATACACTTCTGCCAACGCCATTTCCACTGTTGATAACATTGCTGAAAGTCTTCAGTTGTGATGTTGTTTAGTTGCCATGTCGTTTCCACATCTCCCAATGCCACACCATTACGCATTTTTGGGAACATGAAGAACTGACACGGGACTAAATCCGGTGGTGATTGAGCTTCGGGCCAAAAACACAACGAGCGACATGTGTGCGGGCGCATTCTTGTGATGAAGGATCCAACTCTGGTCGAACTCTTGCCACAAGAGCTCCGAGATGTGTCAGAACTTCAACGTAAAAATTTCCGTTCTATCTCTGGCTGGGAGGGACAAATTCCTTGTGAACAATGCTCCAAGAATCAACACTGTCATCACATTGGACCTTGATTTTCGCGACTCTTTTGTTCTCGGTTCTCCTGCTGGTTTCCATACCTTGCTTCGAGCTCCACATCGAATTTCTAAAACCAGGACACGTCTCCAGTGATGACTCGGTTGAGAAAGTACCCTCGTTCCTCTGCTTCCAACCAATCCTTACAGCACTCAACCCTCTTTGCTTTCTGTTCTGGTGTCAAGAGCTTCGGTACAATTTCTCCATTTCAAGTTTTTGTGAACAATTGTTTTGAGGGTTGACAGCTCGTCAGCAATCATTCTGTCAATCCACGGTCTTTAAGAACACAAGCTGCTGCTGCACACTCCCACCTTCACGCAGAGTGCTCTGACTCGAACTGAGCATTGATTTGATTGATTACAGCAGTAGTCTCACCTGATGGTGACTGCAACCTGTAACATAAAGACATTATTCAACCTTTATACGTATTTTCCGGACAAACCTCGTATAATGGACAATGAAAAACTTCCCATTCTAGTTAGTTAGTTATATTAGTTGTTCCATGGATCATGAACACGATTCTTTTGTAATGATGTGGAACGTGTCAAAGTGTCACCTGCCATATTCTCCAGATCTGACTGTGTCAGACTTTTTCCTTTTCCCAAACCGAAAAAAAATACCTCAAAGGATGATGATGATGATGCAGTGACTGATGCTTTGTTGCAATTGAAATCAAAGATCTTTTATTTGAATGGTTTGCAGAAGTTATCTGAGCAGCCTCCAAGTGTATTAGTGTACACAGGTATTATATATACAAATAAATTGATACTATGAAATTTCTTTCACTCTTTATTTGTTAGGGTAGAAGCTTTTTGACCCCTCCTCGTACAGCTTTCAAATGCAAACTCGCTGATCATCCCTCGTTATTCATTCCGCATCTCCTGATTGAACTTGACTACATTCCATTATTCTTGTCTTACGTTCATCTTAGACCTGCTCTTTAACACACTATCCATTCCACTGTCTGCCTCCTTAGCTGTGCCATTCGACTAACTGCCAGCTATTTTTCCTTGGGTGGGAGGGAGGGGGGGGGTGGGGGGTGACTGGTACAAAATGCAGTCAGTCTTGTGAGGAGCTGCTTGACCAAGTAGTTGTGGTTCCACAGTAAAAAAATACCCAGGAGAGAGGTGTGCTGACCAGCTGCCCCTCCATGTTGCATCACATCAGATCACACCACACCACTGGCAGGGGGCAATATGTCGGTTGGTGGAATTTTAGCATTTTTAAAACAACCAACGGGAATTCCAGGTAGGAATGTCAAAAATTTCTGATTTTTATTCCTTCCATTCCATTCAACTTATCTTCCAAGACCCTTCCTGCCTCTGATATCAAGAGCTTTATTTCTTCTCTCTTCCTGTGTCTTATAAGAGTCCCGTTACTCACTCCAAACAACAAGAAAATATTGAAACGATGTAACATTTGTTTGTCAGAACTGTCTGAAGTGTAATGTTGGGATATGACACTGTAGGGTAGAGTTCCAATGACATTTGTTGCATAACCTAGAAAACAGTATCAACAATCATCGACAAGATTTGAAGTATTTTGTGCTCAGCTCACCATCCAAATATATTTAGAAGTACAATTCATGTGGGCTCTAGGTCATATAGTTTCAGTTAATATCTTGACTTGCTGATGAAACAACATTGTAGCTTTTGCTAAGCCCAATTCTCCAAATGTAATCAACAACTAACACCACATTTCTAAAGCTTTGGCAACTGGCTAAAAAGAGTCACTTATTTCAAAGTTGCAGAAGTATAAAAGCAAATTACAGTTCATGAAATACACTGGGTTCACATTACTCAGTCCAACAGATAAAACTGCACTTGGTTCCATGTGACATCAAGTCCAAGGCTGGCCCAACACAACTACTCTCATTCAGTAACCTCACTAAAACTATTGAGAAAGTTAACAACGATAGCACAACTCAACTCACGGGTGCAAAGCATCAAAGGTACATTTTTACAATATTAACTTCAGGAACTGTTCTAGTGGTTATGAAAAATTATAACAGTTTCAATTTGATACAGAAGTGCTATGAGGCATTTTCATAACCAAATAATTTGAAAATGTGAAACACATGATATTTATAATCTCAAACATCAAAGAAACAGAATGAAATTTCAAACAAAATATCAATCCAAAAGGCTTCAATTTTTGAACAGCAGATTTGCAATTATTGAAAAAACATAGCTGAAAATTTAATGGAATCAGATACTTTGTTGGCCAGAATATTTATCATAATCTACTATTGAACAGAAATCTCTGTGAGACAGATTCATTAAAATCTTCAACTGTGTTGTCTGTAAACATGCTCTGAAGGATCATTTCAGGCTTATCTGCATTGTGAGTGTATAGCAGCATGGTAAGTTGCCTGTCAATTTGTCATACACCACAGTGACATCATTCAAACAAAGAACCGCTACTGTGAGACAAACCATCTTCCAGAGGTAGCCTGGAGTCAACAACCTGTTTAGAGCATAAGAGTTGTGGCTCATAGGCACCCACAAGAAAATGCAAAAGAGCTGTGCACTGCCCATTTAGAAGGCAGCTGTATTAGTGCAGCCCAGTCACAAAGTTTTTTCTGAACTAAATCGGGATATTTTTTAAAAACCAAGACTAAACACACACAGGCAACAATTCAATGTTTTTTTTTTTTACCTTATTGAGATTTTTGCTCACTTTTCAATCTCCTTCATAGAATCTTCTCTTCTTCCTCAATAAAACTGGAGACATCTAAATCACTAAACCATCTTCATTATTATTATTATTATTTCAGCTTCTAATGTTGCTGCTGGGAAAAGGTTCCTCTCAGCTCACCAAGTGTTCACCATCATCTGAAACAAAACGGAAAAGTTGTCATAGTTTTCATAACAATGAAAAAAAATTCCTTCCACTAATCAGATTTCAGCTTGAAAAGTTCTTCTCTTCATCCTTGAGAAAGTTCTTTAACTGCACATATTCTTCAAACATCAAATCCCCATCTACAAGAAATAACTTCTAGATATTCTGAAAATGAGGTCTGTTTCACTGTCAGTGAAAATGGTTTGAAAGTCCTGTAGACACTTTCTTCAAAGTCAAATCATTTTTCAACATAGTTTAGACTGTGCTGCAAGTAAACTGCCATTTTGTTGTGGTTTGCCTACTTTGTTGTCCTCGGTGTCTACATACTGGCTGAAAACATAGGGGTTGGATGTGCAGTACTGTCTACTGTAAATGATGTAGCCGACAGATGCACAGTCTTCTACTTTCACTTTTCACATCCTCCCAATAATACACAGTTATGTATGGCCAGTGCACAACTTCCCATTTATAAGTCAACATCAGAATTAAAGTTACATAAAAATGACTGATTTTGCCCTATAATAAAAGATACTAACTAGGAATACTCAATATAAATTAGAAAATCAATTACACAGACAAAATTCAACCTGAGGGGGCTGCCTTTCTCTTTTATGAAAATGCAGATTACAATTCACATATGTTAATGGTAATTAGTTGAAAGTGAAGAAACAAATTTGAAGGAGGCATATGGCAAAACAAGGGGGAAGTAAAAATTATCCCAGCTTCCTTCGTCACAATTTCTCTTTCGAATGTTTTGATAAGATCATCATGACGACTAAGGCTGCCACAGGGGAAGGAAACTGCCCAACCCTATTCAATTTTTTCAGCAGAGAATTAAAAAGCACTGTCACGATTGACCGCTGATGCACTACTCGAAAACAATGGCTATTGAGTCAAGTATGGCCACTTAGCGCTGTTAATAAAAGGAGGAGTTTAAGTCAGTAACTCATACAAGACTGCCCCTCATTAGAAATTGGTAATGAGCAATTTGAAGTGAAGACCACATCATTTTATATAATGTTGTCCATTTTTATGTAACCAGGAATTTTATCTATCCCAACAAAGTACAGTTGGAAGTTGGGTTTCCAACCAGATATCTGGGATATCAGGCAACTATGGTCAAGACAGAATCCAAGTCTCCACATTATCAATGTGGCCTCAGATAGCACTAGCATCCCTCCCCCAAAGCATTCGTCTGTGGAGTTGGGTACGGGAAAACACAGAATGGATACTCAGTCAGCAGAGTAGGATTCCATTCACTGATGCATCCAGGAGTAACCTGACATCTGATGATTGTCAAAGAAAGGTGTGAAAGCAGCAGGAAAGTATGAGACTTCAGAAAGAAAGTTACCCGTTACTATGGCAGACTGAGTAACTTTTACTGTATGCTGCAATACAATTCAAAGTGATGCAGATACTACAGTCACTAAAACCTGTAAACAACAATTGTAACATCGCACAAACTATTCAGTTTCTTGAAAATATAAATGTGCGCCTCAGTCATGGAACCATTTGAGGACAGCTGTGTGAATTTCCTCTTTGATGGAAAATCTCTTTCCTGTCAGATATCCACCGAGCTTGCTGGAAAGACTGAATGGTCTTCATCAAATTGTTGGCACTGTTTCACTACGACTGGATGCTACATTGCATTGCACCATACACTGCAAGAATTTCATGGCGAATTTGTGTGCAATTTATATGTTTGGCTAACAAGAAACTTACTGTTCCTTGTACCTCAACTTTGGAGTGCCATTTCACTCCCACAATGTGATGAACCTGTTGTCCGTACTGCAGCAGAATTGTCTCTCAGGAAATCGGTAACATGCCCACTCTTCTGAAAGGGTGCCGTGCCTGTTGTGTAACTTAATTTCAGAAGTCCCTGTACCTCAAGCATGTCTCTTGAATGAATCAATAACCATCCAAGACCATTTCTTCAGCAATTCCTTTGGATCAGTGCTCATTGTGTAGAAGCAGAAGAAGATACACACATGAATGTGAGTCACGAGGCAACGGTTCAAATCTGTGTTCTGTAACTAGTGCAACATTCTTTAATAATTCTCCTGATACTGTGTTACTATCACATTTTTACTGTTAAATGTTTGTTTGCTGATGGGGTGGTAGGGTCAACCAATAACTCTCTGGAAATTTATACAGTGAGATAATCACAAGCCTATTTGGGGCCCACCCAAACAGAACCCTGCTTGCCCCAGTACAGCATATTCCATAGCAGTTACTCAGTAATGATTGTTTCACTCCCCTCAACCCTTATTGACAAACGGTGCATTTTCAAAATTATTTTTCTCCTACAATGTTCACAGTTCAGCCAATAAGATCAAAATCCCATGCACTATGACGTACAGTGTTCCATTACTGTGTCATTGGATGGTAGGCAAAAGCATGTCCAGAGCTTAGAGTAGTAATCGACTGTTCGTGTTAACAAGTCCCCAGCTCATGAAATCCATGTTTGACAAATGTGCACCCAGTCAATGAGACTGATCTCATCAAGATGGTCAACATTTGTCATGACCCAAAAATCAAAAGTAGCATAAAGAATTATGAGGGCATAGCAAGCATTTACCATGCACCCTGCCCCCCCACCAAGTGTTTTCTGGAAGTTGAGGAAGGCAATTGTAACCTGAGAGCTTTTATCGTCTGCTTTTCTGGGGTTCCCATTGCACAGCATTAGTTCATGCTGACTATGTACTGAACTTTGTTGCTGTCTTAATCCTCAACAAAATTTTATATGAGGAGCTTACATGCAAAAGCAAGCATGTCAGGAATTTAAAATAAATGAGACACAGAATGGAACAAAACAAACAGGATAGGCAGAACCTAGATAATCATACAATTTAAGTGAAATCAAACATTTGCCGAGATACAAGCCTAGGAAAATACATGTGTGTCCACATACACATTTTGTGTGAAGGATAACTAATCCATTACATCCAGTCGAGTGATTTCCATTCCAGTCACACTGTTTCTCTAATGCAGAGCAACTGTTTGTGCTTCTGTGTTCCCTCATAATATGTTGCATAGCACTAATAATTACTATTATTAAAAGGACACAGTTACTTATGCACTGACTCCACTTTTGATAGAATAGGAAAACTTCTAAGAAAAAGGCCAACAATTGTAACAAAAGAGGAATACAATGAGATCTACAATCAGTGACTCAGCTAAGAAACCTTGCTCGCCAATGTACATCTTGTAGGTCCTTAGATAGGGATTTCACATTAAATGTGTGAAATAAAATGCACTTCCATACACAAGTACAAAGCTATGGGAAACACTCATACTCATGTTGAGACAAATTCCCAACTAGATGTAAAAGAGCAGATGAACCACTACAAAACCCTTTCCTTGGACAAAAGCAAAAGTACTTTTCAGCCATCCAGTCTAAGATAATAGGAAAAAAAGATGTTGATGGTTTACAGTAAACTATTTTTTAAGAAGCCTGCCGAAATCACTAGTACCTAAGTTGGAACACAACCATCACCGATGATATTTCCATGTTGCCTGTGACTGTTAAGAAAATTATTCTGGTTTGCATGTAACACTTACGTCAAAGAATACTTCTAAAGATAGTTAATGCCACAGTTACGTCATTTTATTCTGGCATGGTGATCTGAAACATTTCAAATCATTGTGAAGTACAGTTTTTTCTGTGGTATCACATACTACACTATAAAAATATGTGAAATGATATGGTATAACAAGCATTATACAGTAAGAGGTAAGTTATTTTGAAAGAAAGAAGAAGATTTTTGGTTTTGAAAATCGCTCATGGTTCATGTAATGAATATTTTCATTCTTGATTTGATTTACAGATATGAACTGCCTTTTGGACTAAAAGTAAAAGGCATTCACACTGCAGTATGCTATTTTCCTTCTTATGTATGCCCAAAATAAGTTTCATGTTGACTGTGATAAATTGCATTTAGTAGATATGTTCATTTTTGGATGTCACCTTCTCATCATTTGCTTGGGCCTTTGCCCCGCTTCAACACGGGGTTGACCCTGTTACTATAGAGTTGGCAATGTTAGTGTCACAGAGAGTTGTTGCCAGATGCCCTTTGTGTCACCATCATGTACCCCCCAGAACAGAAGTAATGTACCCTAGCTCTCTGCGTCTAGTGTAAGCCATGAAATAGTGCAAATGTTTTTCAGATGTCTGTAAGTTGTGTAACTGAGGTGGTACATGGGGACCAGCCCCGTATTTACCATGTGGGATATGGAAAACTGCCTAAAAACCACATTCAGGCATGCCGTCCCTCGTTGTTAACCTGCTGGGCTGATTCAGTCCGGGGCCGGCGCACCTACCCAAGTCCAGGAAGCAGCACATCAGTGCTCGTGGGTAACCTGTTGTTTCCTTCTCAGAAATTCATCTATGGAATAGCACTTGTCAACTTTCATTATCAGCCAGCACCTTGTTAATTAAAGGGAGGTGGTCAAATATTTTTATGGCTGCATGATATGCTTCTTTCTGTGCTACAACAAGATTAAGTCCCACTGTTTTCCTCCTAGTATTGTATTTATGAATGCTAGTATTATTTTCAAATTGTGCTGATCCTTCAAAACAAACTTTGTAAGAGTGTATGTGTTGTGAGGCTACCTAATTTCTTTATCTATGTGAAGTTTGTGGATAGGCACTGTGTATTTGTGAGTGTGTGTAGTGGGAGGGAGCAGAGGCCCCCTTTCTAAATATGACATCAATGAAAGAAGGAAGTCAAATTTTCTAGTGCTGTCATTGACACTTATGGCAATCACATTTATAGCAAATGTTGCTGCACTCAGTTTTATAATTCTTGTTCTCATCACTATGTACCCCCAAGTAATTTTAACAATCAGCCTTCACATATTTCTTTTCTGTAATGCTTCATTATTAGTGATGATTTGTCTTTCCTTATTCAGTTTTGTACAAGATGCCTTTTCTTTGTAAATGGGGTGTTAGACCATTTATTGAGAACCAATGAATGACAGTTTCGAATATTTCATTTATTGCTCCGTGCTTTTGAGGTGAATTAAGAGATCTATTTTGCCTTTACTGATAAAGTTGCAGACAATTACCCTTCAGCAAATTCATGTTGAGACCTAGAGAAGAAAATTCTGGTCTACAAAGAGTGTCACAATTAAGAAATGTTAACTGTGTTCTTTAATGCTTCAACAGATTGTTACCCATAATATAGGCGTGCATTTGCCTTGCAACCATTCCAGAAAATGGGAATGGTGTGTCCTTTTTAGTCACAATGCCTTGTTGCTCCAGTGACATACAATAAACTGCCACAAGAGGAGGGGCTCTCAGACTAGATACATTAATTATTTATTCCACAGACCCACAAAAGAGGGTATCCTCCTGGGTGTGGAACATGTCCATCAGTATTGGAATAGTACCTCAGAATCAAACTAAACAGGAGGTCCTGCCTGAGACCCAGGTATAGCTGCTTTCATTAAATGAAACTATATTGTTCCATTTCATTCAAAACTGAGGTGCTATTCCATGACAGTTTGACAACCTCTGTGGTGCTCTTTGTGTTTTGGGGGAATAAGTGGACTGAGGAGGGAGGCATGCTGGGGCAAACAGTGCAGAGCCACTGTGCCAGGGTGGTGTAGTGGTTCGTGCATCTGCCCAGTGAGCAGAGGATCTGGGTTCAAATTTTCATTCATCTCTTCAGTCTACATGTATACTGCATAGTTGGTTGAGACTTGTAAAGGTCCATGGAACCATAAAGTATCTTTTCGTTTTGATGGTCATTCATATCAATGTTATTTTCAGTTTCAAGTGACAACTGAAAGAACAAACTAATAGTCTTATCTCCCTTAATAATACCCTTTTCGGCGACGGAGAGAATACAGGCAAATGATTTAATAGTGATGCATCAGTCATCTAATCCGAGTTAGTTAGTAGGATACATGTTCTATGGATCATAATGATGAGGAATGTGTCATTTTACATTCGTTTGCAAATTAATTTATGCATATGGTTACATTATGAACATTTCTAATGTTGAGAATATCATGATTTTGCCATGTATCAAAAAAATATGAGGCGTACATAAAGTCCAGGAACACTTTCAATTATTTATTGCACAAGAATCAAACAGTGTGCAGCTATCATACATGTGTCATTTCAAAGAGACACTGAAAGTTTTTTTTTTAATGTATACCACCACAGTGTAGTTTCGTAACTTGCGGATAGTCACAAACGTGGTGTGTTGAGGTGTGGAGTGAGCTTTCTGTGTGTTGGCGTCCAACAAAAAACTAGTGTGGTAAGGAGCCACCAACAAGGAAGGCCATTTACCACTGGCACAACAAATTTGTTACGATGGGTTGCTTGTGCCCGGGAAAGAGAAGCAGACGTCCCATCTACATCTACATGACTACTCTGCAATTCACATTTAAGTGCTTGGCAGAGGGTTCATCGAACCACAATCATACTATCTCTCTACTATTCCACTCCCGAACAGCGAGCGGGAAAAACGAACACCTAAACCTTTCTGTTCGAGCTCTGATTTCTCTTATTTTGTTTTGATGATCATTCCTACCTATGTAGGTTGGGCTCAACAAAATATTTTCGCATTCGGAACAGAAAGTTGGTGACTGAAATTTGGTAAAAAGGTCTCGCCGCGCCGAAAAACGTCTATGCTGTAATGACTTCCATCCCAACTCGTGTATCATATCTGCCACACTCTCTCCCCTACAACGCGATAATGCAAAACGAGCTGCCCTTTTTTGCACCCTCTCGATGTCCTCCGTCAATCCCACCTGGCAAGGATCCCACACCGCGCAGCAATATTCTAACAGAGGACGAACGAGTGTAGTGTAAGCTGCCTCTTTAGTGGACTTGTTGCATCTTCTAAGTGTCCTGCCAATGAAACGCAACCTTTGGCTCGCCTTCCTGACAATATTATCTATGTGGTCCTTCCAACTGAAGTTGTTCGTAATTTTAACACCCAGGTACTTAGTTGAATTGTAGTATTTATCGAGTAATCGAATTCCAACGGATTTATTTTGGAACTCATGTGGATCGTCTCACACTTTTCGTTATTTAGCGTCAACTGCCACCTGACACACCATACAGCAATCTTTTCTAAATCGCTTTGCAACTGATACTGGTCTTCGGATGACCTTACTAGATGGTAAATTACAGCATCATCTGCGAACAGTCTAAGAGAACTGCTCAGATTGTCACCCAGGTCATTTATATAGATCAGGAACAGCAGAGGTCCCAGGACGCTTCCCTGGGGAACACCTAATATCACTTCAGTTTTACTCGATGATTTGCCGTCTATTACTATGAACTGCGACCTTCCTGACAGGAAATCACGAATCCAGTCGCACAACTGAGACGACACCCCATAGCTCCGCAGCTTGATTAGAAGTCGCTTATGAGGAACGGTGTCAAAAGCTTTCCGGAATCAACTTGAGATCCCCTGTCTGTAGCGGCCATTACTTCGTGCGAATACAGAGCTAGCTGTGTTGCACAAGAGCAATGTTTTCTGAAGCCATGCTGATTACGTGTCAATAGATCGTTCCCTTCGAGGTGATTCATAATGTTTGAACACAGTATATGCTCCAAAACCCTACTGCAACCGACGTCAATGATATAGGTCTGTAGTTAAATGGATTACTCCTACTACCCTTCTTGAACACTGGTGCGACCTGCGCAATTTTCCAATCTGTAGGTACAGATCTATCGGTGAGCGAGCGGTTTTATATGAGTGCTAAGTAGGGAGCTATAGTATCAGTGTAATCTGAAAGGAACCTAATCAGTATACAATCTGGACCTGAAGACTTGCCCGTATCAAGCGATTTGAGTTGCTTCGCAACCCCTAAGGTATCTACTTCTAAGAAACTCATTCTAGCAGATGTTCGTGTTTCAAATTTGGAATATTCCATTTGTCTTCCCTGGCGAAGGAATTTCGGAAAACTGCGTTCAATAACTCCGCTTTAGCGGCACAGTCGTCGATAACAGTACCATTGGCACTGCGCAGCGAAGGTATGACTGCGTCTTGCCGCTTGTGTACTTTACATACGACCAGAATTTCTTCGGATTTTCTACCAAAGTGTGAGTGAAGTGAATGAGGAGTGCATACGAGAGACATCTATAAGGAGTCTGAGAAAATCTGTGCGTCATGCATCCCATGATCTCAAAATAGCTCCAATGACATAGTGGAAAGTCCTGCTACAGAAGGTGTCAATGAAATCATTCAAACTGGAGCTAGTGCAGGAACTCAATGATGATGACAAAGACAAGCATTTTGAGTTTTGTTCAGAGTTGCAAAAACTGAATGAGGATGGTAATGGCTTTGATTACATAATATTTACCAGGGAAGCCATTTTTCACACTAATGGGAAAGTGAACAGGCATAATTGTCATATCTGGGGGTACAAAGCATCCACACGAATGCATTGAATTTGAGCATGAGTCCCCAGAAGTGAATGTTTTTTTTTTGTGCCTTGTCATACCAAAAACAGCACAGGCAATTCTTCTTCACTGAGAGCACTGTTACTGGATATTCCTACTTTGATATCTTGCAGCAATGGCTGATACCTCAAATGCAACTGGACCCTTCATTCATCTTTCAGCAGGATGGAGCTCCAACCCATTTTCATCGTGAAGTTTGTGGGTGTGTGAACACAGAGCTGCTGCATCGATGGATCGGCCTTGCTACAGAAGAGGACAGGTGTTTCACTAAATGGTTCCCCAATCACCACATCTCACTCCGTGTGACTTTTTTTCTGTGGGGACACATTACAGATCTGGTGTGTGTACTGCCTCTACCACATGATGTAGCAGTGCCCTGTTTGTTTGGAAGATTTTTACAGGTTTGCTTCAGATTGCAATATGTATGATATCTGTGCAATAATTACTTGAAAGTGTTCCTGGACTTTATGTACACCCTATATAAAGGTATGATAGGAGTGGCAGGCTTGTTAACATGGTGCTGAAATGTACAATGGTAGCTAACGAAAAGCTCTGTTTGATGTGTTGCAGACACTACTGGCTATAACAACTCCCACATTTAGGTATTTAAATATTATTCTAATGTTCTCGTAAGATAAGGCATAGTATTCACTATACTATTGTTAAAAACAGCATTGTTTATTAAACATGTTATCTTCTATATGAACCTTAAAAATTATTTAGATTTGTTTCAGCTATTGCCACATGATTTACAGTCACTTCAACTTAAAAAAATATACGAAAAAGGAGACAAACATTTTTTTCAAGGCACTTTCTTGATCCTAAATTACCACAGCATTACATTTAAATGTTTAGCAGCCAATACCATTTTTCACAGCACCTGACATTTCTTGTAACTGTACCCAAGATGTAGTCTGGAATGTCTGAAACACCATTATCATTAGTTACCTTTATAATTCAGTCAATATATGTATTATATTTTCTTTAGCAACAGTCCTTCTCACACAGGCAAGCAAAGCCACAAACATTTCATCCTGGTTACTGTAAATGCACTCCAAGAACTAGCACCTCTACTTTGTGCAGTACTCTGTTTCACCCATAGCAGTTCAATATACCAGACTGTACACAAAATGTTCACCACATCTTGTACTTTTTCTGTAAAATGTTTGTGTTTCTGACCCTGCACAATTTGTCAGATACTCCCGGCAGTACACACTGTTGAGTATTAATCAAATCCCAGGGTAGCTTGCTTGGAATCATTTCAGTTAAGACACTAATCCCATGTTCCCTGTGATCTTAACTGTCTTGGGGTGATTTCCATGCTTCAATGTAGCAAGCTGTACAATGATAACTGTAACTGAATGCAGAAAATTAAGAATTGGAAATATAACAATAATAGACACAGTGTAATCCAATGAGCAATTCTACGTTCACTTACTCATTTATATTTCAGCTTTCTATTCAATTGGAGGCTTTTTCCCCCCATCATTTGTAATGAATAACCATGTCTCTGAGCTGGCAATTATAATACCAACACTTCTAGGGATACGAGTTGTGACATTTCACACCTTCCAAAAGCACATGAAAATATTCTGAATTCAAATTTTGAAGATGGAACATTTTGGTGCTACATAGGCACTGTAATACACAGATGGAACACGATTCAACAGCAGAAACATATTACAAAATTAGATACTGTTATAAAGAGAAGATCCCTGATTTTGTTGTAGCAACTCAATATCATTCCTGTGTTTAGTCACTTCTCTGCCAATTCAGTTACAGTTACCTTGACAGAGAGAACACTTAAAATAGCAGAATGTCTGTGCTAGTAGTAAGTGGCATGCATTCTAATGTCTTACAAAGGTTGAATTGCAATCACACAATTCAATTTCTGAGGTTTAGAAGCAGTTTATGTTGGGATCACTATAAAACCACTTACATGCTACTTTGGCCCTCGAGATGTGCCAATGACTCGGATGGCTTGCTGTCAGATGCATTTTGATCTTTTTGGGTGTACAAGGGCTGTGGTCCAGATGATCACACACATTGTCTGCGAATTTTAGATGCTAAAGTGAAGAAAAGTTTTCAGTCGCAGCTATTGATTTGCGTTAAAACAGGGATTTAACTTTGAGTATTGCACCATAAACCTGTTTTGATAGTAAAACATGCAAAAACTAAGCTCATTCTTCACCCAGAGAGGTGCTGGTGAGTCTCCACAACACTGGTGGCCTTTACCTAAGAGGGTTCCATTTAAATAGGTCTCATTTCTTTTGCTGCCTTTGTACACTGTGTGTACCTAGAAGTGAG
Source organism: Schistocerca gregaria (assembly GCF_023897955.1). Classification (NCBI taxonomy): domain Eukaryota; kingdom Metazoa; phylum Arthropoda; class Insecta; order Orthoptera; family Acrididae; genus Schistocerca; species Schistocerca gregaria. The sequence goes on from NW_026061937.1 coordinate 1,431,825, forward strand.
TTTCTATACTTGTTCAAGTTCATGCTGTATTGCATCCTAATAAGATGGAAGGAGGAGGTCGGAATTGAAAAAAGTGCTGTAATTGTAGCTCTGCATCACAAAGGCTATAGGAACAAAATTTGGCCTAACCAAGCTTACAGTAGTGTATACATTGCTCTGGTGCCAGCTCAAGTGTTTGACAATCTGGAAGACCCTGAGTAACACCGTAAAGCAAAGATTAGTTCCTATGTGTACAGAGTAAATGTGAGGACTCCTCCTGCACCTAAAATTAATAATAAAGTAAACAATATGTGAGAAGCTCCAACCTTTGTCTCAACAGAGCAATGCCATTTGTGTGACCATGACTTAAATGGATGGATAGAGAGAAGTTGAACTGATTGCAATGGGCACAGCAATGTAAAAACTGGAGAGCGCAGCAATGGTCCAAGGATTAATCGAGTTTTAAATTTGTAAGCCTTCACTGAATGTTTACTCATTGACATTGTGGAGAACATATGAAGTCAGTACTGATCAACAATTCAGTTCAATCTGCCAAGAGGCATACTAGTTGTGGGTTGATCTGCAGCAAGACAATGATCTCAGACAGACTTCTAAATTGTGCCAATAGTAAGTCAATAGAGGAAAGAAATTTGGGAAACTGAAGAGTATGGTCTGGTGAAGTCAGCCACCTCACTTAAATCCCATCGAATACTTACGGGAGGGAGATTAAACACTAATGTCCCACTGAAAACAAGGTTATTAGAGACGGAGCACAAGCTTGGATTAGGGAAGTCGACTCTGCCCTTTCACAAGAACCATCACGGCATTTGCCTGAAGCGATTTAGTGATATAACAGAAAACCTAAATCAAGATGGCTGGACATGGGTTTGAACCGTTGTCCTCCTGAATGTGAGTCCAGTGTGCTAACCACTGCTCCACCTCACCCACTGGGATGAACACGGCAGGGCGATCAGAGAACTGAGGTCATCTAATGTTGAAAATCTGTGGATTACAGATGCATGGGACTGTAATCTCTGCAAAAATATTATCTCCATAATGCCAACAGTCTGCGCAGCTGTTCTTAGCACGAAGGGTACTTAATGACAGAGAGAGAGAAAATATTTGTATTGTTAGCCTATTTAGTTTGAAGAGTGTAGTTGTCTATTAAAATAAAGTGCACAGCTTTTTTCATAGGTGATCGAATAATTTTGACCTGCAGTATATACTTAGTAACAACAATAAACAGAAAATAAGCAAATATTGAGATCCTTGTCAAGGAAGGTGATTTATTTACTAAACTAGAAAGGTTACAATGAAATGCATACCATTTACTCTGCTGAAAGAAGAAACTGCAACACCCTCAAGGAAATGGTCATTTTTGTCACACGATGTGACATCGCTGTAATTTAGGTCAAATGAAACACGTGTCACAGTGAAGGGTGTCCTGTCACATCACTACAATGCATACCACTCTCTGATGGCAATGCAGGTGTATATTCTGACACATAAAGGTGCCAAATGCCATCCTGTGATACATTGCCCCATAGCATCTTGGGCTGTTTGTTGGCACAATCTTTCATGAACTCACGATATATAGTGAAGTTTTGCTAAAGTTAAAAAGTGATTTTTACTGCTGAGTGTATATTTTTTGTTTTTTTCAAAGTACGACAACAATTACTGCAAAATGGCCGATACACAGCTCAGTGGAGACAACATGGCGTGTAGAGACATTGTCAATAATAGATCAACTCTATGCATTGTTTGAATAACATTACATACAAGCTAAACATTGTAGAGACGAGTTTAAAAAAAAATCTTATTACTTTTTGCTATTGATACGGTCATGTCTCATAGAATGGATAACATAAACAGTTTGCCTACTGCAAGTTCCGTATCCTATGAAGCAGCATAGAATTAAATTACACTTGCTCAAACAAGTGAAACAGTAAATGAAATACAGAACCTAAATAATCTAGCCGTAGGAACCGACAGTAACATAGAGTTGCAAGATATGGAAAGTGAGTCACAAGCAGTAAATTCTCACGATTTACCGGGGGCAGATAATGTTCAAACAGTAAATTTCTCACAATTTATCAGTGCAGTCATGCAACAATTTCAGCAGATGAATACAAGTTTACAGAACAATGAGAAACTGTTTACGGAAAAATTTCAGGAAATAAAGAAAAAACTTGACAGTAATGATGCTAAATTAACCAAAATTGGTACTGACTTGAACAAAAGGATCACTCAAATGGCCACCTAGTTTTGAAAACTAACAGTTTTAGCAAAACATAATGAAATCAATGTCAAACCTTTAAGTAGCACATGATGACAAAAGTAGGAAAGTGACATCACGAGGCGTGTCACACAAGTAGAGGCAGATTTAGAAACCATGGCCAAGACAATCGAATTAGAGACAGACAGATGTTTTGCTAAAATGAATGAAAATAAACAAACTAATTAATTTCACATCACTTTGGCAAATTGTGCTTGGATGGGGATGAATAGGTGATTATCTGGACAACACAACACCCAGTCCCTGAGTGGAGAAAATCTCTTATCCAGCTGGGGATCAAATGCGGGCCCTTAAGATCGACAGTATGTCACACTCACCACTCAGCTAACGTGGGTGGACAATGATTTAATAGAAAGAAGCAGACTGCAAACTGACTTATTCAACAACCTTGGACACTGGAGCCAATAATCAGTCTGTATTTATATGTCCAAAAGTAATAAATAAAGTATTGTATGTAAAAAAGTTAAATTGCATCATAGTGTTCTCAGTAACTATTCCTTCTCTTTGCAGCCCGTCTGTCCCCCCCACACACACACACACACATCTCCACCATCTTCCCCCTCCCCATATATGCCTATCATGTACAATGCAGTTAGCTTTCAGCTCATATTGACTCCAAATGACTTTTTTTTCCAGTAAATTGTGTCTTGCTGATTACCGCATCTTCCATTGTTAAGCTCTCAGGTTTTCAAATCTCATCCAGCGCAGGCACCAAGGATCAGTCTTTCCTTCTCATCCTGTCTGGTAAGTCTCCTCTGACCTATGGTTTTGGGCAACTTTTCCGTAACTCTCTCCCTTTCTTAAGTCTTGCCAGTCTTCTTTCTTTCCCTTCAAATCTTCTGCTAGAAGGAAGAGTCATTGGCTCTGAAAGCTTCCACATTTCTATATCCTTTACATATAGTTTCTGCTGCCACCAGTGTGGTGAGTAGATCATCTTATTTATCCAATTATACTGCAGCCATCTTCATGATAGTGCTGGCAACAAGGCTGTGGATGAGGTCGTGTTTGGTATGAGAGTCAGCTACCATCTGACATCGGTTTACGAGTACTCAACAAAAAGCTTGTGAGAATTCAATTCCATACAGCTGGAACCAAAAGAAAATTGGTAGTTCATACCAGCACAAGACCATAAATGAAAAAGTTGTTATTAATAATCTGTGTCCCTGATACTCTGTCTACAAGTATGTTAAGTAAGTTTCAATATACCATTTCACACTTAGTCTGCTATTAACACTATTTTACTCAACTCCAGTTGCTTGTGACAAATGGACTGATGCATCAAACAGGCTACAGTATATTTTATTACATGATACATTATTATCTTTTTTGCAGTTTTGGGAAAATGGTGCACACTGACACTTAAGTAAAATGCTAATCCGTCTGCATGCATAGAACTTTATTGCAGGTTTCCTAATACAAACTACTCTATCAATAATGTATTGGACTGAGTGTAATGGAGCAGCTTGTCTTTTATTGTTAGCCAAAATTAGCAGCAATGGCTTTGTGTACATGGTAGCTCCAAATTGTGACAAGCTTTGAGAGCACTTGCCTGCTAAAGGCAAAGGATCTGAGTTTGAGTCTCAGTTTTAATCTGCCAGGAAGTTTCACATCAGCACACACTCCACTGCAGAGTGAAAATTTCATTCTGTAAACATCCCCCCACGCTGTGACAAGCCATGTCTTTGCTATATCCTTTCTTCCAGGAGTGCTAGTTCTGCAGCATTGCAGGACAGCTTCTGTGAAGTTTGGATGGTAGGAGATGAGGTACTGGAGGAAGTAAAGCTGTGAGGATGGGTCATGAGTCATGCTTAGGTGGCTCAGTTGGTAGAGCACTTTCCCACAGAAGGCAAAGGTACTGAGATAGAGTCTCAGTACAGCACACAGTTTTAAATCTGTGTACACTTTGCTGCAGAGAGAAAATTTCATTCTGGAAGCTTTGAGAGGTTGTGTGTTTGGGTGGGAAGGAGTGTTTTACGACTGTGGAACATGTATTGTGATTAGTTGGTTTATGAGCACAGAATAGAACTACTGAAACTAATAAGTTATTGGAGGTAATTTGTCACACTTTTTGTGGATTTTAGAAGCAGAGTGTTCACGACTTTGCAATACAAATATTCCGAATGAATCTCTGAGATTGTATTTACAAGATGACTTGAAGTTCCCTCGATCCCATTCAGTAGCAGCAGACCTCTTCTGTGGCTGTGTGTTGGTTGGCCAAATATTTGACAAGTCTCCTTACACATCAGTGTAGCAACTGTGAGGAGAGAAACCTCAAATTGCCAAATTTTTCTATATGTGCTTAATTTTACTAGCTGTGCTGTGGATCTTCCAAGCTCTGACTGGGAAAAATGCTCCTCAGAGAGCACAACTCCCCTTCCCTGGGCTATGTTTTACTCTGGCAACCATTGCTTCCATTTCTGCTATACCCCTTGGAAAAAGTCATGCCTCACTATTCGTATCTCTCTCCCGTGTCAGTGAGGCAGCTTCCTTTTAGCTCTCTGTCACTCTGAAAAACATCAAGATGAACCACTGTCCAAAGGTCTTAAATCCCTAAACAAAATTTTTGTAAGAGTTATGTGTTTGGTGGCATTTAAAAGGCCTAGCTGGGAGTTCACCTGTAAGACAGCAATCTCTGGCACACACCCCAAAGCCAGATTTTCTGCATTTGGCAGTCAATTGCATCTTTCACAAACATTACTCCTCACTCCAACACGTAAAATATTTGTGTGAGTGAACAATGCAGAATGTCTTGACTCTTGTCCATCCGCACGGTGGTGCCATTAGGGATCACAAAGACACTTACTGGGCCAGGCTGCCACAGTGAAAGTTTCCCCTCACCGCCGCTTTCCAGACGAGCTCAGCCAGATCCCCTTATTCCCAGCTAATGTACAAATCTGTTTTAAATTACTCTCTAAACTGACTATCACTCAGACATTTAATATCAATACCGTGCTTCATTCGTAATTAATTGCACGGCTCAAGGTGGACCTCTACTATGAACTCACAAGAACTTGTGTATGTTGTATGACAGTGTTGAAAACTTGTCCTGTAACGATTATAATAGCTTCATAGTTAGGTCTACATCATTTTATGGCCACAGAAAGAAAGTTCCTGTTTCAATTGACATTTTAGCTTGGAATGTGAAATATTTAAAAATGCTGTGTAAATGCCCCATTCCATCACACGAGTCAGTTTAGGTGGTTGTTGGTCACAGTTTGGAAGAGTCCATTCAGGATAGCAGACAGCTGGTCACACGTCGTACCATGCACGAATAGAGTGTAAGGAGATTTGCTAGCTGATTTTCAAGGGAATGAAATATATGGTGGGAACCTGGTATCAGGATGACATACAAATGTACTAGCAAATGGTTTAAGTTAAGTGATTAATAGCATACTGTTATTGGAAGCAAACACAAAATTTTGACCACGATATTCTTACTCCTCACATCAAGCTATGATGAAGTGGGCAAAGTTCTGTTGAAAGATGTAGCCAATTTTCACAAAGCCTGTAAATGTTGGTAAGTGAAGTATTCATTTGTTAGCGAGCAATTTAGTCAAATACGTTAGGACTGTAATAAAAAACTATGGTTGTGGGATTAGACATGTCTGTTATCCAGCTTGGCAGCAAAATTCTGAGCCCTGTAAGAAACCACGTGTGATTTTAACCGATGCACATCTCGATGAAACATTGTGAGTGAAGCTCTCTGTACTGTGCTGTGTGGGCAAGGTTCAATAAGGGTGCACGCAGCCCTTGTAAGGCCAACTGAGGAGCTACTCAACTGAGAAGTAGCATTGCCATTGCCAAAAACTGACAACGGCCGGGACAGAGGTGTGGTGACCCCATTCCCCTCCAGTGAATTTGGTTAGCTGAGGATGACACAGTTGTCAGTCAGTACCATCACTGTTGAGACGTCCGATGCCTCTTCGCATAGATTTTTTTTTTTTTTTTTTTAGGTTCAAGTCATGGCTGAAATGTACTGATTGTTATTTACATTTTTTTTTTATGGAAGAGTACAATACATGATTATTAAGCTGTTGTTATAAAAGTGTGCTTGTAGCCCACCATATGTACAAAGACTCTCTAAAAGACTGACAGTATGCACAGGTTCCTAATATATCTAAACTTCAGCCAATGCTCAGTATTAGTGTATTATTCAGCTTTTCCGTAAATTCACAATGGGGCACTGACTGGCTTGTAAATAAAGTTCAAAATTTCATAACGACAAAAATAAATATAAATCAACCCAGAGCACAATCTTTTTTAAATCTCGTCTTCACAAGAAACAAATAAAGCTGAGTTACACACTGGTTCCAGATGTGGCTTAAATTCCATGAGTTTACACCTCTTAAATACAAGAAGTCTCACATTTTTGTAACTTTAAAGTGGAAATTCAGGCAGTGTGTAGCACAGTCAGTCGTCATTTCTCTTGAACGACTAACTACACTGCTAGGTTAGGCATGTGGAGGCTGGCTGTCCAGCCACGCCCACTCGTCTGTGTGTCACTCCTCCGACGGCATCTGAGCGAGCTCACCGGAGGAGGGGTTCACAAGTGTTGGACACATTAGGGAAATATTGTTCACAGCAAGAAAGATAGCCAATATGCACTCAGTAGGTCTGTCAGGGAGCCTCATCCGAGATGGGGCATCTTTGCCTGTGGCTATTGAGCTTGCAGGGTGCAGTCATCTCCGAGGAGTGGCATCAGTTCTGACAGTGCCTTTTGCGAGGGTTCCGAAGTCATCCTCAGTTCATTCAGATGACCGGTGGAGGCTGCTGGCCTCTCATATGGAGTGCAAGAACAGCTCACGATTTGCAGCACAGTTTCCAGAGTCGACTGGGGTCCTAAGGTCTGGAGCCGAGTGGACAATCTCGGCCAGAGGCTTTGTTGAGTCTGACAGTCTTGGCTGGACCACCATTATTGGGTGGATAATTGTAGGACTCTCCTAGACAGGTCAGGGTACACTACACAAAGGAAGCAGCTACTCAGTTAGGTAAGTACTTGCGGGGTGCACATGGTGGTTTTTAGGCCACATGGTAGTCTGAGATACTCTGATGAACACAAAGCAGTTGACATACAGATAACAAAATCAGACAGCATTCAGAGTGAAGACACTTTGACAAATTTTATCAGTTAACTGTTGTAGTTTTTGCAACAAAATTCCCAAACTTATTTATTTATGGCTTATTTACCCTGACTAGATTAGATGCTTCAGGCGCTAACTTACATATGACCAGGAACAATATTACACAGAAACTAAATAATAATAACACTAACATTAATAATGATGCTAAAATAATGTATTATAATAATACGTTAAGACACAACAATCTCAATGCAAATAATTTGGATTATTAATGAAAAGTACACCCCCCCACCCCAAGAAACATGGACCTTGCCATTGGTGGGGAGGCTTGCGTGCCTCAGCGATACACATAGCCGTACTGTAGGAGCAACCACAACGGAGGGGTATCTGTTGAGAGGCCCGACAAACGTGTGGTTCCTGAAGAGGGGCAGCAGCCTTTTCAGTAGTTGCAGGAGCAACAGTCTGGATGATTGACTGATCTGGCCTTGAAACACTAATCAAAATGGCCCTGCTGTGCTAGTACTGCGAACGGTTGAAAGCAAGGGGAAACTACAGCCATAATTTTTCCTGAGGGCATGCAGCTTTACTGTATGGTTAAATGATGGTGTCTTCTTGGGTAAAATAGTCCCCCATTATAATCTCCAGGAGGGGCCTACTCGAGGATGTCGTTATCAGGAGAAAGAAAACTGGCATTCTATGGATCGCAGCGTGTAATGTCGGATCCCTTAATCGGGCAGGTATGTAAGAAAATTTAAAAAGAGAAATGGATAGGTTAAAGTTAGATATAGTGAGAAGTAGTAAAGTTCGGTGGCAAGAGGAACAAGACTTTTGGTGAGTTGAATACAGGGTTATCAACACAAAATCAAATAGGGGTAATGCAGGAGTAGGTTTAATAATGAATAGGAAAATAGGAATGCGGGTAAGCTACTACAAACAGCATAGTGAACGCTACTACAGTAGTACAAGTTTATATGCCAACTAGCTCTGCACATGATGAAGAAATTGATAAAATGTATGATGAGGTAAAAGAAATTATTCAGGTGGTGAAGGGAGACGAAAATTTAATAGTCATGGGTGAATGGAATTCGGTAGGGAGGAAAGGAAACATTGTAAGACATTTCCAGGGGCAGATGTGGACTCTGTCCACAATCTATTGGTTAGGACCTGTAGATTATAACTGCAAAAAGGTGGGAATTTAAGGAGATGGGATCTGGATAAACTGAAAGAACCAGAGGTTGTACAGAGTTTCAGGGAGAGCATAAGGGAACAATTGACACCAATGGCGGAAGGAAGTACAGTAGAAGGAGAATGGGTAGCATTGAGGGATGAAATAGTAAAGGCAGCAGAAGATCAAATATGTAAAAAGAAGAGGGCTAGTAGAAACTGTTGGGTAACAGAAGAAATACTGAATTTAATTGATGAAAGGAAAAAATATAAAAATGCAGGCAAAAAGTAATATAAACGTCTCAAAAATGTGATTGACAGGAAATGCAAGATGGCTAGAGGACAAATGTAAGGCTGTAAGGGCTGATCTCACTAGGGGTAAGATAGATACTGCCTACAGGAAAATTTGAGAGACCTTTGAAGAAAAGAGAACCACTTGTATGAACATCAAGAGCTCAGATGGAAACCCAGTTCTAAGCAAAGAAGGGAAAGCAGAAAGGTGGAAGGAGTATATAGAGGGTCTATACAAGGCCGATGTACTTGAGAACAATATTATGGAAATGGAAGAGAATGTAGATGAAAATGAAATGGGAGATATGATACTGTGTGAAGAGTTTGACAGAGCACTGAAAGACCTGAGTCGAACCAAGGCCCCAGGAGTAGACAACATACCATTAGAACTACTGACGGCCTGTCCTGCCAAAACTCTACCATCTGGTGAGCAAAATGTATGAGACAGGCGAAATACCCTCAGACCTCAAGAAGAGTATAATAATTCCAATCCCAAAGAGAGCAAGCGTTGACAGATGAGAAAATTACCAAACTATCAGTTTAATAAGTCACTGCTGCAAAATACTAATGTGAATTCTTTACAGACAAATGGAAAAACTAGTTGAAGCCGACCTTGGGGAATGTCAGTTTGGATTCCGTAGAAATATTGGAACACGTGAGGCAATACTGACAGTCTGTGGAGATTTCAATTTGAATTTTCAGTTGTCCACTATCTGTAACTCAAATGCAAATAATTTATTAAATTTGTTTGGTCTTTATATTACAACCACTGAAATAACAAGGCTTCATTATAAAGGTACTGGTACATGTATTGACAATATATTTGTATCAAATGAGTTAGTGCATCTGAAGTCAGACGTAATTAAGACCTGGGTATCTGGCCACTGACTCAGTGCACATGGCAGGAAAGAGTGTATGTGTGGTCAATTATGATAATCTAAATATGTTTAAGTCTAATATTGATAAAAGTTATTGGTTGCAAGTTTATCGAGAACATGCAATAGGTAGAAAGGTGGAAGAACTCATATCTACTCTTTCTGTATATGCTAAGATGTCGTTTCCCATTAAGGTACCAAATAATAAGAAGGCACTAAGAGTAAATAAGGTCAAGGGTGAAAAGGTGTTGGAGATCAAGAGGGAGTGTGATCAATATTATGCCTGTACAGAAGTACAGGTTCTCAAGTATTTAAAGACATGCTCACAGTGAAAAAGGAAAGATTAAGACAGGCCTTAAAGGAAGCTAGGTGTATGAAAAAATGAAGATATAATACTAACATCAGAAAATAATATCATTAACAGTCAATGCAACAGGAAAATGACTTCACAGGCTGAAGGCAGCAATCTGAATGCTGCACAGTTAAATACATCCTTCACTAAGAAAGTGATTGGCACTTACAATATAGTCACTGACCATAAATACTGCCTGAGAAATACCACAAAACCTGAAAGTACATTTAGCTTTAAATTGGTCAAGGCACAGGATGTTACCTATATACTGAGGAAAATGAAGAACAGTTTTAGTAATGACGTTTGTGGTTTAAGTTCAGCCATGTTAAATGTGATTCAGTTCAGCTGCCAGAATTGATAACACATGTAGTAAATACATGTATTTTGGAGGCTCAGTTCCCCAGGGCAGTAAAGTCACTCGAAAACACAAAAAAGGCAGCCTCCAAACATGTGATAATTTTAGGCCTGTTTCAATTGTGCCAGTCTTGTCTAAAGTGATAGAAGCTATATTAAATAGTAAAATACTTTGAAGGAAACTATATCTTCAGTGATAGACAATTTGGCTTCAGATCAGGGTTAGGATCTGTTAAATCTGCCTTATCACTTTTAACACAGTGTGTGAAGCAACTAGAAAGCAAGCTCATGGTTCAGAATAAACTCTGTGATTTATGAAAAGCTTTTGACACTGTGTCTCATGAAATCTTATTGAACAAAGTGCAATTCTATGGCTTTACACGAAGTGCTCGGGAATTGATAAGATTTTATCTAAGTAATAGAGTGCAGAAGGTGGTTTTTAATGGTACAGAATCAGATTACTTACTTGTGGGCATGTTCTGTACTTGGCCCAATTCTATTTATTATTTATATATATGACTTATCATGTAACATAGTTGGGCCATCAGCTAGGAGTTACTTATTTGCAGATGCTCTTGCAGTCTGTGTAACTGCAGAAACAGCACAGAAGGTCAAATATTAAGCAGACCAGTGCACTGTCAAAGTTGAAAACTGGTGTAAAGCTAATTCCCTTTGTGTCAAAAAAATAAAATCAAGACCTGTATGTATTGTGGAATAATAACACTGAACTTGAGCAGAGCTCAAATGATGTTGATTTCCTAGGAATCTCAATTGATTCAAAAAGGTGGGAAGCAGCATTAGCAAAGGAATATTTTCTCCAAGGAAGCTGTGTCTTTGTCTAAATGTGCCAGTACTTAAAGCAAAAGAAACCACAGTCACGTTTACTGTGGGGACATCAAAGCAAGGCAGCTAATGTCTTCAAACTACAAAATAAGACAATAAGACTGATATGTAGCTTGGCACCCAGAGCTCACTGTAGACCAAGCTTTAAAAAATTACAGATTATGACCCTGCTGTCAATATTTATACCAAGGAAAACTATCCGAAGTATCAACAGTATGACATGCGGCATAATTATAACACAAGAAACAAGCAAGACCTAGTTTCTTTCTGATGTAACTATAAGAAAACACAAAAGTGCTCTTTATACAAGCCCATAAAATTTTTTTATGCCATGCCCCAACATATCAGAGATCTTCCAATTAAAAAAAAAAAAAAGGTAAAAGAATTTCTTCTTGAACTCAACATTTATGGAACGGATGAATTTTCAAGGGAAGCAAAGAATATGGTATGACTACACTTTGTGATCAGTTTTTACATGCTTATATATATGAGTAAGTCTGTAATTGGCTAAATTTACTATGCAATATCAATTTGTACCAGAAGTTTCTCTGTTTTGTAATGCCTCTGAGGTCTCTACAACAATAAAAAACAATCAATTGTAGACTTCCTTGAGAGTTTCATTTGCTTTCTCTTAGAGGAGTTCTCTTGTTTTCTCACTGACTATAATATTGCTGTCATCAGTGAAAAGAATTTTTTCACCATGAGTAACACTACTGGGAAAGTCATTGATGTACATCAGGAATACTATTGGTCCTAATATGATACCTTGCGGAAACCCCATATTAATGTATTTTTCGCCGGCCGTGCAGTTCAGTCCAGAACCGCACGACTGCTACGGTCGCAGGTTGAAATCCTGCCTCGGGCATGGATGTGTGTAATATGCTTACATTTGTTCGGGTAAGTGTTTTACTAAATGTTAAGCTCTATTTGAAGTATGTGTTATCACTATTCTTTGTACCTTGTCTGCTAGGTATGATCAAAACCAGTCCTTAGGAACCACTCTTATTCCTAATGCTTCTAATTTATTTAATTGAATCTGTGGTTGACTGCATCAAAGGGCTTAGAAAGATCATAAAGGAACCCTCTGACAGACTCTTCTTTATTAAGAGCATCAAGTACAACTTTTGTGCGTTCTACGACAGCTGACTCCGTATTTTTGCCACATCAGAAACAAAACTGTGATTCACTTAAAAGATTGTATTTATTCAGGTAATTCATTAATCTGTTTTTCATAATTGCTTCTATTATTTTTGAGAATGGTGACAGCTGGTAATTTTCTGCATTACCTTTCTTAAACAAAGGCACAACTCTTGCCTGTTTTAACTGCTGTGGAAATGTCCCTGGTGTACAGGATTCATTTATTATGTGTGTTAAGGGACCTTGTATAACCTCTGTGCATTGTTTTAGTACACACATTGGTACTTCATATAGGCCTGCTGACTTTTTAGTTTTTCAACAGTTTTACTGGCTTCATTATCTGTGATTTGAAGTAACATCATTGTATTTAGTGCAACATTTTTTACAGGGGTTATATTTGTTTTGGGGAATTCTTGTCGTAACTTCCCTGCCATACTTGAAAAATGCTCATTTACATAGTTTGATAAGTGTTGTGGCTTATTTATAACCTTATCAGTATGTTGTTCTGTCTGTCTTTCTTTGCCTCTCCCTGTTCCCGTTTTTATAACATCCCAGACTGCTTTGCTTTTATTCCCTGCATTATATAATACTGTGTCATTAAACGACTTTTTAGCAGCTATCAGCACCTTCCTATGGATCATTGTGACTCTTTTTCCATGGAAGTGAGGTATTTAATTGTTTGGGAGGACTTCTTAGTACCTGCTGTTATCCATCTACTTTTGTGTGACGTTGATACAGACATGCATACTTTTGGAAATGCCTTTTCAAAGTTCAATTTAAATAATGTGGATTCTTATTCACATTGGTTTCCCTATACACTTCATCCCAGCGTTTTTTTTTTTTTTTTTTTTTTGCTAGTTCCTTTGAAAAATCCTTTATTTTCATTTCCAATGGATGTCATTTGTAGGCTTGTAGTTTATGGGATGATTTCATGTCTCATATTACTGTTGTTGTTTGACAGAGATGGTCTGATAATCCGAGATCTTTTACAGCTACATCACATTTTTCCCTGTCCATATTTGTGGCAACATGGTCAATTACTGATGAAGTCATTGTAGCAACCCTTGTTGCACTATTGACCAATAGGGAGAGGCCAAAACTTTGAAGCATATTTATGAAGGTGCTGCTGGATTCATTTATGATATTCATATTGATTTTAATGTCCCTATACAGAATTGTGCTGAGCTTTGTGCTTGAGACTTTATATAGAAATTTTGTTAATTTATTGAAAAACAGTGTCCACACTATCTCTGGGAGATCCATACAAACACAAAATTATTAATATCTTGGTGATATCAAGCCCTGTTAATTCAAACTGCTGGAGACACTCTTTAGGCAGGGGAACCTGTTGTCTGGATTTATCCTAAAAAAGACCTACTTCTCATACTGATGACAACAGGTATTTAACCATGTGTGGCCCGAGATCCACCCCCTATACTTTCACAAATCAGCTGTACCAATCTTCCTTTGCCAGTCCTGTTTAGGTATAGGCCACACCCAGTGAAACCCCATCTGTCGATAGTCCCGACGGGCACGTGAGCAAAGTTGGCTTCCCTCAGAGCAATCCCTAACCCCAAATTGATTCGCCTCACATCTCCATCAAGGTGTGGCCAATCGTGACACCGGAACAGCTCAACAAAGTGTACGTTGGTGCCACAAGTCAGGGAAGCTATCTTGCCCAGGTCACCACCTATGTCATGTGCCCTATCCCTGTGCAAACTGTTTCCTGCCCCACCCACTATCACTACATGGTCTTCTTTTGTAAAGACCTTAAGTCCTCTATCACATGACTTAGCCCTGCATTTGGCTGGAACATACTGGTGGCCTGGTATGTTGCCCCTAAACATTCCTGTAACTCGGGGCCTACAACTCACCCATGCCTAATACCTAGCAGCAGCACTTTCTTCTTCCTAACATTTTGTATATTTCTAAGCTTCTTGACCTCAGTTGAAGTGTGCTGCACATTTCTTGCTCCGTGTTCTACCAGAGGCTCTGGCAGTGGTAGACACACAGTTTTATCTTCAACCCCAAAAACATCAGATCATGTTCTCTTTCTTCCTACCCTCCTACAAGCTGCCAGTTCACAACCTCCCTATCTCTCTTGATCCTTATCAGTTCCTTCCTTGCTTCCTTCAACTGTGCCCCAAGGGCACAGATTTTCCTTTCCTGTACCCCAACCAAAATGTTCCTACTGCATACTCTGCAGTTCCAGGAGAGAGCCTCTTCTGTTCTCCCAAGATTCTCCCCCCACCTCTCCCTCTCCCAGTGAAAATATTTCCTACAAGGTTAGTAACAAATCCCTCTACTCACAATGCTATAACAGGTTCCACATTTCCCACTCATGATCAGTTTCAAAAGAATTATTAAGTTTTAAATTTGTCCAGAACACGAGATTGGCTATATGTATGCAAAAATGACATGGAAGTCTTACATGCCATTGTTGTTGTTTTTGTACTGATTTAGAGATACAATGACAGGAGAGTGAATTAGTAATTACTTTGCTTTTAGAGAATTTACTGTAGTGTTTGGTCAGGTTTTAAATTTATGCCTAGATGACCTCTAACTAGTGAACAATATGAAATGTGTTAGTTAAATACAATTTGGAAAACTTTTAATTATACTTTTATTGTAACAATAGGCACTGATGAAACTAGTACCTGCCTTTCTTAAACGAATTTTCCGCTATCAAGAAAATTTGAATAGACTTTTATGTGTTTTGGAACACAAAATTTCGCATTATGTCACAATTATCGTGAATTCAGATTACACAAAGTTTTTTTTCAAGAATAATCTCTATGGGGACGCAAATATTCAGTTTTGTGACAAGAATGGACACTACAGCAAATATACAAAACAAAGGAAATTTAAATTTGACACTATTTCCTCTCAAATAAGTTCTTTTAGTGGACGAAGAAAACACCTGTGATCTCACTCGCTGGACATCTTGTCTTCCTGTCTGTTTACTTAAAAGGCCTGTCACTGGGCGTGAAGGGTAAGCTTTTGGTTTAAAAAAGGTAGCTGGAGATTCCACACAGCACACCAGGTATGAGATTAATTATGTAATATGCTCAATGTTACTTTCCTGTTTCAATACACAATGCCTGCATTCTGATTTAGTGTTTACTTATTTGCTTACAGGACCTGTCATTGGGTGTGAGGGATAAGCTTTTGGCATACCATGGCAGCAAGAGCATCCAAACAGCACACCATATATGCAACTGATTGTGTGTAAGCACAATACTGAAATGCCTTGTGAGTCATCCCTATATTCATATGCCCAATGTTGCTTTCCTCTTCCGATACACAATGCCTTACAGGACTGTCAGTAAATGAGTGTGTTGGAGGCCAGCTCTGTCCATCACTGTGGCTGTCGGATAGAGAGACCAACAGCTATGCAGGGGCTCCAGGTGCAATTCCTGGCCAATTTGAGAATTTATCCTCTCAGAGGTTGGGTGTTGTGTTGTGCTTATCACCATTTTACCATTTCTTTAGATGCAAAAATAAGCAGTATCAACTGATGTAGACTTGCAGTATGCAGCCGATTTCTCCTGCATAAGAAATCCCGGCCAGAAATGCCATACTGTCATTTCATTTCACGCTAGGTATGAAACTGATTCTCTGATATGCACATTATTGAATTGTGAGTCATCTCTTAATTTGTATATGCTCAGTCGGTTTAATATTAATTTGCAGGGCTCTAGAGTAAGCAGTGTGTAGTTGTGTGCACTATGGTGAGTTGTCGTGTCACCTAGCATGGCAATACAACATGCGACTGCAACAGTGCCAACAGCACTGGGTAGTGTTGTCTACTTCACTGCATGAGAAATAGAGCTGTCACGATGGCCAGTCTGGCCTCAGTACTACATGTTTGCATGTTGGCCAGTGGATACTTGGAGCAAGTCCAGTAATACTCACATATGAAGATTCGTTTATCTTTAACATCACAGAATCATGTTTCTATATCTGCTCCATCCCCATTCCCCAGTGGAAGGGGGTCACAATTATTTTGTGCACATGAGGCTGCTAGTAATTGGATCCTTTCTACTTTTCAAAATTGCATTAACTTTCCCGTGCTCATCCATCCCTGTCCTCAATCCTTTCCCTTGCTTACATTGGCCTGGCTATCTTTTTTTTGTTGATACCCCTTACAGTATTATTCCTCTTGCTTTACAATTCCCTTTTTGGAAATTTTGGTCCCTCTTTGGGGATTGAACTACTCTAAATTTTGTCTCCATGGTGTGAGCAAGCTGTGGAACAACACCATACATGAAGTCTTTGGCATGTGGGCTTACTACCTCTTCCATTTTTTACCGGAAGCCATTGTCCTTTTTGTGCTGTACAGTTACACAGTAGTCATTTCGTGTGCTTGGGGTGTTATGTACTCTTTTGATGGAGTCCTCTGAAAACAGGGATGACAGTTCTGATACACGAGCTGCTACCTCCCTGTGTATGCCTAGGAGTAGTGGCTTGTCATTCTGAAGCATTGGAACTCCCAGCAACAGCCCCTATGACATTGGCCCTTGGTGTGGCTGAGTAGTGCACAAGGGGAGAGCCCCTGATTGGTTTTGGTGCTATTAGGGTCTACACTTTGTATCAAACGTATCAGACTTAAAAAACTGGCCGTCTTTGGCTGACCTTTAGTCAGGATCGACTTTTCATGATACCCCTTTTCAACTTACAACTATCCCCTCATGGGAGGAGGGTCAGACTCGCTTGCTTGGGGTCAAATCCTTTCCCCATTACCTGGTCTGCATCAAGACTGACAAGGACACCTTCCCACCATGAACCCATTATTTTGGTAGAAACTATCAAAGACAAGTTTGGCAAACCATTACTCCTCACTAGCCTTTGAATATGCTTCAGGGTGTCTTTTTCATAGAGACCTCATCTTCCAAACTGGTGAAGCGTGGGCCAGTCTGGAGTGGCAAGGCATTCATTTTGTTCATCATATTCAGAAAGGCACTAAGGACAACCACACTGATAATGACCACTTTATTCTGGTCTTTGAAGGGGATACCCCCAAGACAAGGTCAAGGTTATGGCTCATCACTGTGCACTGTGATGTATGTCCTGCCACTGCTAAAATGTTTTTGGTGTTTATGATTTGTACACATGTATTAATCCTGTATGCAATGAATGAGGATGCCCAGGTGTGCCTTTGTTCTACTGACCACGTGTATTAATTGTCACAACTGTCGCTGGATTGTAAGAAGGAAAGAATATATTGGGGTATACGATCAGCTTTGCCTTGTGTCTACAAAAATCTACTATTGACTCTGTTACATCCTTTCCCCCACCTTATCCCAGTGATGCCTCACTCTTCTCTCCCTCTCCCTCTCCCCTGAACTTACATCTTCCTCCCCTCCAACTGTTGCTCCTTTCATCCACCAGAGAAGTGCCTCTTCTCTGGTGTCTGCTGCCATTAGGGCCTCCTCTCAGTCCAAGAGTCTGCTGGTACACATTGGCCATGGAACCGTCAGCTCTAGCATCCCCAAGGTTGCCTGGTCTCTCTTTATAGAACTAGCAGAAGCCTCTCTCCCCCCTTACCTCTCTGGCATCTAGCGTGTGTCCTCCTCTACTTATGAAAGAGAAGAAGGAAGTCCTGGGATGAGGACACTCCATTGCTGAGGAGGATGGCATTCCATAGGGTTCAGTGTTAAGTATCCTTTTCCTCATCACTATTAAAGGACTTGTGACCTCCGTGAAACTGTTGGTCACCCCTGCTCTGCATGTGGATGACTTCTGTGTCTGAGTTATTTAACACTTGGTGGCTTTTGTGAAGTGACAGTTCCAGGGTGCCATGTGGTATGCTTCTGCATGGACCTTCTCACACAGTTTTCAGTTTTCCCCTCTTAAATTGTGGGTGGTGCATTTCTGTCACCATATTGTGTACGATACCTACTGGAGCTCTATCTCGAGACCCAATTTCTGATTGTGGTCCACCACTTCCATTTCTTGGGTCGTCTTATGACATTTACTTGTGTGTGTGTGTGGGGGGGAGGGGGGGCATGGTAGCCAAATTTAGGGCTCAGTTGCTCCTTCCATACTGATCCTCTTGGAGCAGGTCCACCATTGTGGTATCTGTCTGATCATCAGTACCTTTTGCACTAGCCGTATTGTTTCCTGGTTGAAGCTGGGGTTGTCCCCCACTCACTGCCCTTTTGGTTCAACAGTCTAAGCTTCTTGTTTCCTATGCCATCACCATCTTCTCTTTCCCCACACATTCCTTATATTTTATACTTTAGCAGCAGGAAATTGCTCACTCTTCAGGTGAGTTTAACAGTTGGGCTCCAGCTTGCAGTCCTTTGCCATGATTTTTATCTTCCCTCTTTGTCCTGTTCCCCATTCTCTCCAAAAACCTCCTCCCCCTTGGTTAGTTCCTTGATCCCAGATTCAGAGGGGTCTGTGTTTCATTGTTTGTTCTGCCAGCTTTTATGGGAGTTTCAGGCTGCTGTTGTGTTTTAATGGAATGGCTCTAGGCTCTAAATCTGCTAATTACAAGGAATGTGCCTTCTGCTGGCAAGTAACACCATCTCTTACCTGCCCCATGTAGCATGTGTACTGCATAGCTAATGGCCATTTACCAGGTTCTTTAGTATGTTTAACAGTCCTCTCCCACCCACGTTATGTGCAGACTTGATAACTGCCCTTGAGGCTATCAGACAGTGGTTTTCCCTCCCTCTTCTTGGTCTATGACATCTAAGACCACCTTACCAATCTTGACCATGCTGGTTGTTCAGTTGACTTTCTTTGGGTTCCCACTCATGTGGGTATCCCAGGTAATGAACTGCTGATCCTGTGGCTGGAGGGTGTGCCCCTTTTGTGTGACCTCTCTGGTGCTGGGTTTGCAGCCTCATGTCCAATTCCTTTTAGCTCAGCCTTGAGCTGACTCTTGGAGGCCAACCCCCTGCCTAATAAACTTATTGCGATAAGGGGACTCTTGCCACATGGCCCACTGGGGATCTACCATCCTCTGCGAACTTCGTATTGGTCATACAAGGTTGAATCTAAGCCTCTTACTCCATAATGATCTGTAACCCCCACATTTTATGAGACTCCCCTACCATTTGGCCTTTTGCACTAAACACACTCTTCCATTCTCCATTATCACAGATGGTAGCATACAACCTTACATAGTTACATCTGTCCTTGGTTTTCATCATAAAAGTGGTTTGTTCCATGGATTTAAGTACCTGAATTGTCTTCCACAATTGGAGGCCGTCAGTTTGGAAGGCCTGCATCATTGCTTTCATGCTGGTCAGGTTTTCCTCTCCATTTTGTGCTGTTTCATCACCCCCCCCCCCCCCTCCGCCGCCACGGTGTTTTCCCCATTGTGTCGCAGTCATGGTATGAAGTGCGAACTGGGGTGGGTTAGCAGTGATTCCAGCACCATGTCACACATAGCACCATTGGGGTGTCTTATGATCTCCCCCTTCCTCCCTCCAGTTCATTACTCTTCCTGCCACCCCAGTGTTCCATCTTCATTTGCCTGTTTTGCTTCGCCATCAAATAGATTGTGCTGTTGGTTTGCTGCTCCCACAGTCTCTGCCACTTTGGATCTTGGGACAAATGATGTCACTGTTTCGTTCCTCTCCTCATTCAGACAATCAATCAACATCTGCAGCCAGCAGGCAAGCAGTGAGACTTGGTATCTGCTTTCTTAGCATCTGTGTCAGGGTGTTACTAGCATTAATGACAAGTTTGAAATTATTACTTGTTTCCAAATAAAAACAGCCACTTTTGTGCCCTGGTAAATTAGAACTACAAAATTATATGCTTAAATTTAGGAAATAATGGCCCGCTAAAAACAGAAAATTCTGGAATATGAGTTATTTGGTTACAGATAACTTTTCAAAAAGGGGGATTTTTTTTTTAAAAGTAAAATTATACTGCAAATTGGAACCTGAAAGGCTTTCAGTTGGGTTATATTGCTAATTCATAATTACTCATTCCTAATTCCAACTGCATGTGTTTGTACTGATACTGAAATTATTATTTATTCACCAAATTTATTTTTTGGTAAATGAGTTACATTATCAGGAAAATTGATTGTGAACAATCAGATGTTAGTGTATTCTTTGCTAGAATATGAAAATATTTAATCTGTTTAACAGTTGCACTAGTGTTACCCATCTAGCTAGATCAAAAATAAATATATATTACAAGTTGACGATTGCAAGTCACTCTGTTGTCACGTTGGGACAGTTGTCAAATGTGTGGCCATCACCAGCAGTGTGCTGAGCCTCAGTCACAGTCATCACTGCCCAGCACGGCTTGGGAGGGGGCTGACCCAGTGATGCCAGCATTCTAGGCTGCTGGCACAAGCCGCAGCAGTTTCTGGTGGTCCCACGTGTCAGCAGAACTGCCGCACCAGAGGCCAGTGAAGAAGGAAGGAATATCGACATCTGACATTCTGTCAACAGTGAGGCCGTCAGAGACAGAGCATAAACTCTGACTGTTTCAAGGATGGGGGAGAAAATTGGCCTTGGCCTTGGCCTTGGCCTTGGCCTTTCAAAGGAACCATCCCAGGATTTGCCTTGATTGATCTAGGGAAATAATGGAAAACCTAAAACTGGATGGCAGGACACGGAATAAAGCCATCATGTTCCTGAATGTGAGATCAACACACTAGCTAATGTGGTGTAAACCTTCATCCAGAAGTGTTAACAGTTTCTTCTGTATCAGGAACTGCCATGAGTATGCAGCTTGAGGAATTTGTTTTCTTTGCTCAAAACAGTCTCCTCTGTACTGCAAGTTTTCTCTTGTGACTCCTTTGTGGGCTATTGAAAGAGACGCCACTACTGGCATGAACAGCACCTACACTAGCCTTCAGTGAAGTTACCATTTTGTTGGCCAGCTAAACTTCAGTAACTGAAATACCAGAAACAATTTCTGCCAGTACCTCTGTGTCACAGGAACAAACTGGCTTCAGAATTTTCCTCTCCAACATTCATAAGTAGTACATCTGGTAATTCAGAAATTTCAAACGGTTTTTCTTCTATACTCTCTACTTCATAAACATTATGTATATGCTTGCACGTATTTAACTTAATGCTGTAATCAATACATGCATAGTAATATCTATGAATTCTTACTTTACAGTCAGTGCACACTAATTTGGAGTTACAGTGGATAATATTTTCTTCCACAAGGTAAACTTCAAGTGATTTTGTGGCTGGTACTTTCCAACCTCTGCCTACCTTTCTAGTTGAGTCCTTATTCATCAAAATACTGGATTCGTGCTGATGGTGGATGTTCTCATTTTACTTGTTACTTTTTCTTTCACAATGACAATGAGCCCGTCAAACAGATTTGCTGTTACAAGCAACGTGAATGCAAATACACCTTTATCCAAATGTTTCACCTGCTTTGCATTACCATGTAGAGTAAGTGGTGGTAATATGCACCCCCCCCCCCCCCCCTTAATATCTTAATAATATTACGCTGAACTCTAGTGATGTATTAACATACCATTATTGGTTAATACTTAGTAGGTTGCATCTAAGTATTGGCAACAGTTTCAAATAGATTAAAAGTATGGTATTATTGCATTTTTAAGCTGTCTACACTAGTTTACAAGGTGTATGTGACTGTAATGTGGACCCCAGGGTCCATATTATAAGCAGACCGTAAAATGTTTTTATTTCTGTTTTCAGATGCCTAGGACTAATCTGGCACCTAAATGAACCCGTAAAAGGCAGGTGTGGGATAAAAACAAAATGCGAGAGGCAGTGTATGCTGTTGTAGTAAAAATCATGGGAGTTAAAAAAGCAAACATTGCGCTGTCCCAAAAACAACTCTGTGCCAGTATGTGTATGAGGCTAATACCTGACAGACGTTGAAACTAAAAAGTTTGGAAGAAAACCAGCTGCCCTAGAAAGAGAACTAGTGGTTTACATACACTATATGGAGGCCAAATTCTATGCTTTTACTAGTATGGATGTTAGAAAAATGGCCTACCAACTTGCAGTTGGGAATGGAATTGCAACAAACTTCAGAAATGAAATTGCTGGAAGGCCTTGTCTTGACCATTTTCTTTGATGTCATCAAGATAAGCTTTCAATTAGAAAGCCAACTGGAACATCATATGCTCGAGCAAAACGCTTTTCGCATGAGAGAGTTAACTCATTCTACGACTTGCTATAAGCTGAATTCTGGAAACATAAATATCCAGAAGATCGTGTATGGAACGTTGAGAAAACAGGCCTTAGTGTAGTTCAGACTGATACTGCAAGCAGAGGTAAACGCCAAATTTGTTCTGTGACAGCTGCTGAGTGTGGGTCTCTAGTAATGGTCATCTGTTTGCTGAGTGCAGGAGGTTCTTATTTTGCCCTGATGTTCGTATTCCCAAGAACGGATGAGGGGAAAGACCATTGTTTCAACTGATTTGCTGTACAAAAAAGAGTTAGAAGCCATTATTAAAGAAAAAAGAGGAAAAGAACTTTGCCAAAGACCCCCTAGTGAGATAAGCTTCTACATCCTTCATTTGTCCTCTAGCCATGCCTGCTTAGCCATTTTGCGCTTCCTGTCGATTTCATTTTTGAGACGTCTGTGTACCTTGTTGGCTGCTTCATTTATTGCATTTTTATATTTTCTCCTTTCATCAATTAAATTCAATATCTCTTCTGTTATCCAAGGATTTCTAATAGCCCTCATCTTTTTACCTATTTGATCCTCTGCTGCCTTCACTACTTCATCCTTCTACTGTATTTCCTTCCCTTGCCAAAGAAACACACTATATCATAGGATCCAACAAGTTTGCTTTCATGGAGCATCCACTGCCAAATATTCTCGCTGTAGTGAGTCTTAAGTGCATCCATAAATGTACGATCTAGCAGTTGCAGGACTAGAACAATTAGCCTCAGTAACTTCGTCATTCTTGGGAGGCAGTTCATAGTTACAATTCGCTGAAACCTGCCAGCTTGATCACCCAATCTGTTGGAGTCGTCTTTTTTACCTGGTGTGCTAGGTGAAGGCAACTCAAATCGTTCAGCTCCCGATACGATAACCTCTTTATCTGACGGCATCTCAAGTCCGATGTCAGTTTTGTCTTCCTGCATCGGTGAATACGGACTGGTCCGTGGGCCATACTCCAGTACCTTTCAAACCTTTAATAGCAAATAGCATTGTTGCACTTTTGATGAAAAAAGCGTTGAAATTTGAAAGACCACCGCAGCCTGCACATCCCTCGGTCCATACGCGGAGTCGTTGGAGGGGAGAGGCGACAGGTATATATACCACACCGCCCGGCGGCATAGGACGTCTGTCAACAGGAGTAATCTGATGATGATGGCACGCTACGCCGTGACTGGAACACGATAGTGGGAAAAGGAAGAGAAGGAAACGTAGTAGGTGAATATGGATTGGGGTTAAGAAATGAAAGAGGAAGCTGCCTGGTAGAATTTTGCACACAGCACAACTTCATTGTAGCTAACACTTGGTTTCAGAATCATGAAAGGAGGTTGTATACATGGAAGAACCCTGGAGATACCTTTTAGTATCAGATAGATTATATAATGGTAAGGCAGAGATTAAGGAACCAGGTTTTAAATTGTAAGACATTTCCAGGGGCAAATGTGGACTCTGACCACAATCTATTGGTTATGACCTGTAGAAACTGCAAAAAGGTGGGAATTTAAGGAGATGGGACCTGGATAAACTGAAAGAACCAGTGGTTGTACAGAGCTTCAAGGAGACCATAAGGGAACAAATGACAGGAATGGGGGAAAGAAATACAGTAGAAGAAGAATGGGTAGCTTTCAGAGATGAAATAGTGAAGGCAGCAGAGGATCAAGTAGGTAAAAAGACGAGGGCTAGTAGAAGTCCTTGGGTAACAGAAGAGATATTGAATCTAACTGAAGAAAGGAGAAAATATGAAAATACAGTAAGTGAAGCAGGCAAAAAGGAATACAAACGTCTCAAAAATGAAATCGACAGGAAGTGCAAAATGGCTAAGCAGGGATGGATAGAGGACAAATGTAAGGATGTAGAGTCTTGTCTCACCAGGGGTAAGATAGATACTGCCTACAGCTGCATGCCCGAGAGACCTTCAAGCACATTCATATTATATTAATATCCAGAAAAACTTGAATTTCAACACAGTCTAACATGTGTTGGACTGTGACGATACGGTAACAACTTTGATACAGCTTCCAGTTTGCGGAACTGGCGGCTGTTTAGGGGAGGCCCTTTGGGCCGGACTTGTTCTGGGTGAAATCCTGGCGCTAAGGGCACGTGTCGGTTATGCCATCGGCACCCGGACTGTTCATTCGAACGTAGAGCTTTGAGAATGCCGAGTTTATATCGTCATAGCATGGAAAACGCACGCTGGGGAGTCTTTCCAAACGTGCAGCGCAATATCAAGCAAGACAGATATTCTGAAAGTGTGTTCGAACATTGACCAAAGAGATGGAAGAACGCCTTGTACGCCATATGCATGCCATCTTTCTTCAGTACAGACTCGCCATACACCATACTGGCTTTCAGTTGGTGTTGGTTTCAATGTATAGTCTGTCTGTAAACTCAAGAGCGAGCAGCGCTTTTGGTGGGGGAAGCGGCCTTTTCCGGTAGAACCCTGCCACTGGCCTACAGGGGCACCCAAAATCAGTTGCCTATTACCTGTCTAGCGGCGTAGATCGGCGTGCAGTGGTGTACAATACGTCGTTTCTGTTCGTGAGATCCTTGTTGCCAGCATCAGTCACTGACATACTTCGGTATCTGGAAGTGCTGGATAACAGCGTTGCATTGCAAGAAAATTGCAGAAGACGAAGAGGAGCTATTTGCGGAGTACATTTCCCCACCATGTTCTAGTTCTGGGTGGAGATTTTAATTTGCCAGATACACCAGGTGACCAAGAAGTCAGTATAAATTTGAAAACTGAATAAATCACGGAATAATGTAGATAGGGAGGTACAAATTGACACACATGCTTGGAATGACATGGGATTTGATTAGAAAAAGAAAAAAATACAAAAGCTCAAAAAATGTCCGACAGGTGGCGATTCATCAGATCAGAATAGCATGACAAAGCAAAAATTATGTTCTTTACAGGAAATGCTCAATATGTCCACCATCATTCCTCAACAGTAATTGTAATCGAGGAATAATGTTGTGAAAAGCACTGTAAAGCATGTCCGGAGTATGTGGTGAGGCATTGGCGTTGGATGTTGTCTTTCAGCATCCCTAGAGATGTCGCTCGATCACGATACACTTGCGACTTCAGGTAACCCCAAAGCCAATAATAGCACGGACTGAGGTCTGGGGACCTAGGAGGCCAAGCGTGACGAAAGTGGCGGCTGATCACACGATCATCACCAAACGGCGCTCATAAGAGATCTGTCAGACATTTTGTGAATTTGTTTTTTCTAATAAACCCCCATGTCATTCCAAGCATGTGTCTCAATTTTTACCTCTCTATCTACATTATTCCATGGTTTATCACATTTTCCAATTTATACTTACTTTTTGATCACCCGTTAGACTGGGAGACTCAAACGTTTATAACGGGTGGCAGGGACAAAGAATCCAGTGAAATTTTCTTAAAGTCCTTTATCTGAAAAACTACCTTGAGCAGTTAAACAGAGAACCGACTCGTGGCGATAACATATTGGACCTTCTGGCGACAAACAGACCCGAAACAGTTAACGCAGAACACGGAATCAGCGATCATAAAGCGGTTACTGCATCACTGATTTCAGCCGTAAGTAGAAATATTAAAGAAGGTAGGAAGATTTTTCTGTTTAGCAAAAGTGACAAAAAGCAGATTACAGAGTACCTAACGGCTCAACACAAAAGTTTTGTCTCAAGTACAGATAGTGTTGAGGATCAGTGGACAAAGTTCAAAACCATCGTACAATATGCGTTAGATGAGTATGTGCCAAGCAAGATCGTAAGAAATGGAAAAGAGCCACCGTGGTACAACAACCGAGTTTGAAAACTGCTGCGGAAGCAAAGGGAACTTCTCAGCAAACATGAACATAGCCAAAGCCTTGCAGACAAACAAAAATTACGCGAAGCGAAATGTAATGTGAGGAGGGCTATGCGAGAGGCTTTCAATGAATTCGAAAGTAAAGTTCTATGTACTGACTTGGCAGAAAATCGTAAGAAATTTTGGTCTTATGTCAAAGCAGTAGGTGGAGCAAAACGAAATGTTCAGACACTCTGTGACCAAAATGGTACTGAAACAGACTGAAGGCCGAACTACTAAATGGCTAATTCACAGAGGAAGACTGCACCGTAGTTCCTTCTCTACACTGTCGCACATATGACAAAATAGTAGATGTCGCAAGAGACGGCAGAGGGATAGAGAAACAATTAAAATCGCTCAAAAGAGGAAAGGCCGCTGGACCTTATGGGATACCAGTTCGATTTTACACAGAGTACGCGAAGGAACTTGCCCCCCTTCTTGCAGCGGTGTAGCGTTCCGAACGATTGGAAAAGGGCACAGGTCATCCACGTTTTCAAGAAGGGACTTCAAACAAATGTGCAGAACTATAGACCTATATCTCTAACGTCAATCAGTTGTAGAATTTTGGAACACGTATTATGTTCGAGTATAATGACTTTTCTGGAGACTAGAAATCTACTCTGTAGGAATCAGCACGGGTTTCGGAAAAGACGGTCGTGTGATACCCAGCTCTCGCTATTCGTCCATGAGACTCAGAAGGGCATAGACACGGGTTCACAGGTAGATGCCGTGTTTCTTGACTTCCGCAAGGCTTTCGATACAGTTCCCCACAATCGTTTAATGAACAAAGTAAGAGCATACGGACTATCAGACCAATTGTGTGATTGGATTGAAGAGTTCCTACATGACAGAACGCAGAATGTCATTCTCAATGGAGAGAAGTCTTCCGAAGTAAGAGTGATTTCAGGTGTGCCGCAGGGGAGTGTCATAGGACTGTTGCTATTCACAATATACATAAATGACCTTGTGGATATCATCGGAAGATCACTGAGGCTTTTTGCGGATGACGCTGTAGTCTATCCAGAGGTTGTAACAATGGAAAATTGTACCGAAATGCAGGAGGATCTGCAACGAATTAACGCATGGTGCAGGGAATGGCAATTGAATCTCAATGTGGACAAGTGTAATGTGCTGCGAATACATGGAAAGATAGATCCCTTATCATTTAGCTACAATATAGCAGGTCAGCAACTGGGAGAACGCATTAGGAGTGATTTAAAATGGAATGATCATATGAAGTTGATCGTCGGTAAAGCAGATGCCAGACTGAGATTCATTGGAAGAATCCTAAGGAAATGCAATCCGACAACAAAGGAAGTAGGTTGCAGTACCCTTGTTCGCCCACTGCTTCAATACTGCTCAGCAGTGTGGGATCCGCACCAGATAGGGTTGATAGAAGAGATAGAGAAGATACAACGGAGAGCCGCGCGCTTCGTTACAGGACGATTTAGTAATCGCGAAAGCGTTACAGAGATGACAGATAAACTCGAAGACTCTGCAGGAGAGACGTTCCGTAGCTCTGTATGGGCTTCTGTTGAAGTTTCTAGAACATACCTTCACCGAGGAGTCAAGCAGTATATTGCTCCCTCCTACGTATGTCTCGCGAAGAGACATGAGGATAAAATCAGAGAGATTAGAGGCCACACAGAGGCATACCGACAATCCTTCTTTCCACGAACAATACGAGACTGGAATAGAAGGGACAACTGATAGAGATACTCAAGGTACCCTCCGCCACACACCGTCAGGTGGCTTGCGGAGTACGGATGTAGATGTAGATGTAACGAGCGTTCGATCGTCTGTTATGTTACAGCGTGTGTTAAGGAGGTGACACGAAAAGAACTGTTACCCGTTCCAAGAAAAGGGCTCCAATTTATGCAAACGTCTGCCACGCCTAAGGAACGAACGCAAAAATGAACCGCGTGGTTTACAGGGATCGCCACGAAGGAAAACTAGTAATTTTGGGAGGAAACCCGTCGTCATAGACAATTTCATAAAATCGATCCTTCCACAAACGATGGAGGACTTTTACATCAATCTAAAAATAGTGCCGACATTACGGAAACTACAAATTGCCGTGAAACAAAAAAATCCAATTTTACTCGTAACAGGCTAGCCAAAAGGAATATTTAACTTTTTTTAAAATTCCATACTCTTTATTCTTAAAACAAAATGTAAGAAAGATTCTCTAATCTGTTTTTACACAAAACAAATAATCGTTGATGCTACCAAAACACATGTATCCTTTTTGACAGCTGACAATAGAGCAAATAGCCAATGCGTATAACATTGTCCACATACTTTTCACGTACGTTTACGAAGGCAGTGACAAAAAATGTAGTGCAAATCGGACTAGTACAACACAAGAAATTGTAAATTTCTTGTTACTTTTTAAACACTCATTGTGTTGCAAGACCTGTTAAGTTTCAACGCAATCCTTCAAAGAAAACTTCTATCCTTTACTAGAAACACAAAGTGACAATAATTCTTAAATTCTACAGATTCATTGCGCTTTATGGGGTAGAAGTAGAGGAACGTACATTCACATGAACAGGCATTCGGTTCCATGTTTGTAGTAAAATCCCGACTTACGTTCATATGTTAATATTATTTACTCTATAGCGTTATGTTTCGGAAGAAGCTATCGTCTTTTGTATTCTTTACGGTACTTAAACACTCGTCTAAAAATTAACGCTGCCGGGCCGTGTATGCAGACGGCGTCGCCGCCGACTTAAAGCGCGCGCCGCGGCAGGGCGGTACTGCGTCGTGAGACAGCCTATGGAGGCGCCCCGTGACGTGGCTGGGTAGCCAGAGTGGGGACAGACTGTAAACGGGTACAGTGAGGATCCATAAGAAACGCATTGTCGTTGATACAATCTGTAATATTTCAGTGTCAGTTAATAACGTATCTACCATTAAAACTTTCAGTAGGTCAGATTCAATGTATGGCCATTCGACAGTCACAGTCGGTAGAGCGAAATGATGAGGTAGCTGGTAATGTGATTCTTGTTTGCGCCTCAGTGGATCCGAATATTTTTATTACTAGTCTTCGCTTTTTCTGTTAGGATCTGATACTTTCTTTTCAGTGCAATAAAAGTATATTCTCTAATATTCGATGTTACATATGTACGTTCCATCTGAGGATGGAGTTTGTTCGAATGGTTTAATCTACAAGACAGATTGCACTACATGCAGTAAGATACAACAAGAAAGTGTAAAATAAGTTTTTTTTATTTCACATGTTGTGAAGATTCTGCTGCTGAATAGGAACAAATATAAAGTAAGACTTTGAATCGCGCTATTTGTTACGGAGCTTCTCTTTCTGCCTTATAACATGTCCGTGGACACTATACGCAGAACAACGTGACTCTCACGTGGACAAGAGAGGAAAGGCGCGTTTTAATAGCGCTAGCTTAAGAATTTTACGCCCATGCATTTTGTAAAGTGGGTGATAGAGAGAAACGTGTGACGAGGGCCTCCCGACCGCTCGCCTGGTGCAGGTCTTTCGACTTGACGCCACTTCGGTGACATGCGCGTAGTTGGAGATGAAATGATGACGATTAGGACAACACGACACCCAGTCCCTGAGCAGAGAAAATCTCCAACCCAGCCAGGAATCGAACCCGTCTGTCACGCTGACCACTCAGCTACCGGGGCGGACAACCGGGTGATGTGTGACCCAGATGCTGCCGCTGCGGTCGCGTGTACCACGTTGACAGGCACATGCTGTATGCACAAGTCAGAGCGTTCGGCAGCACTTTCAACTTGGCACGCTCAAGACTGACGTTCACAACACCGTCCGTGTAGTGACGGCATTACACTTTCCTAAAACAGTGCACGGAGATCGGCGCAAATACTGTTGAGTGGTACTTAAGATAGGGAAATAAATTAGTGAAATCAAGGTGAAGTAGAAATTTAAAATTAATGAGAAACTTCGTTTAGCTTAGAAGAGTTACACTCTGGCAAACAATGGGCAGAGCAGAAGAGGCAATGACCGCGAAGTCAGCACATTCAGGAGAAGCTATCGTCCTCCCCCACGTAAGCAGAAGCTGTCGATTCAGCCGTCAGGGCATCGCCCGTCCGGCTCACGTGTTTCTCAATTGTCACACGTGATCAAAGGCCCTCGCCTACATTCCGAGAGCCAATGACCGACGTTAAGAAGATTCTTCGCGAAGCTTTTCGACGTGACAGAAGAGGCAACGACAGTGATGTTGTTCACCTCCAGTGAAGTGAATAAGTACGCGAGACGCAGTGGGCCCGACAGGAGTAGCTTTCAGTTCAGTTCCGGTACAGTCGGTGCTCAAGACCGTCATGCAGGAAGAAACTACATCGTACACAGAAGCACCGAGTCCGCCGCTGTAATGGAATAGCAAGCAGCAGCCTCGGCGCCAGAAGACAGAAGGTATTTGAGGCCAGATTTTTATGTACCCGAGTGACTCGTGAGGACGGGAAGGAGACAGCGCACATCAGCAGTCACATCCGAGTCGTCACCGTCCGATTCACGACTTCTTCCTCAATAATTAAACGGACCACCTCGCGATGCCCGTCTCCAGTCAACTGGGCGAAACGGCGACACGAGATACACACCGCCGTGCGTAATCAGACGCCGCCGCTCACGCAAGCAGAAGGCTTCGCAAACGACACAGTTGCCAGTATCCCAGCCAGAAACCCTTGTACAAAACTTTCAATAAAAGTTATCTTATGTAAAACTGCTGTTTCATTCTACCTCATACCTGAGCCAAGGATGAACCCACCCTGCAAAAATGTTGTTAAGAGAGAAAAAGTAATTTATTTAGTGTTTTTCACCCTGACATAATGCTTTAGAATCAAATGCCCTTTGCAGTAGTGCTCATCCTGACAGATGACCATCGCAAACAGAGAAAACCCAGTTACAGTACGGAGTAGAGAGGAGCGGAGAGTATTCGTTGTGAAGGGGTGCCGTCGAGAAAAGATACGATGTGTCAGGGGACGAAAAGCAGTTCGCTATAAAATTAACGAAGAATGCCAACAAGTTAGGAATTACTACAATAATAGTGATTGCGATATTTCTCTCGGCAGTTTAAACCGAGTAGGTGAGCGAGTAAGGTAACCAGGAAAATAACAATAGCTACAGTTGTATGCTATAGCATACAATGTAAAGAATTTCAGGCAAATAGTTTCAGATCAAGTAATGCTACAGTTAACGGTAACAGTCGAAGACACTAGCAGGAAGATAATCACGGAGTTACAGTTACAAGAACAATAGGTAAAGGCACAGAAACAGAGATAGTTGGAGAGTAGATGCAATTTCAAGATAGCATTCAGAGAAGGAGAGATGTTGCAAAAGATTAGTATTAAATTAAGGTGAGAGGTGCTAGGTTTTCGCTTTGGCTCGCATAGTTTCTCTTAATGCTGTTCAGTTCTGACACGTTTCTAAATGCATTCTTTTCAGGGGGGGGGGCGGCGGTCTTAATTATGCTGCCGCCCAGAGTACATACATTCTGAAGGCCGAAATGGGGTGTGGCGCTGTTTTAAATCCTTAGATGGTCCTTTGTACACTCCTGGAAATTGAAAAAAAAACACATTGACACCGGTGTGTCAGACCCACCATACTTGCTCCGGACACAGCGAGAGGGCTGCACAAGCAATGATGACACGCACGGCACAGTGGACACACCAGGAACCGCGGTGTTGGCCATCGAATGGCGCTAGCTGCGCAGCATTTGTGCACCGCCGCCTTCAGTGTCAGTCAGTTTGCCGTGGGATACGGAGCTCCATCGCAGTCTTTAACACTGGTAGCATGCCGCGATAGCGTGGACGTGAACCGTATGTGCAGTTGACGGACTTTGAGCGAGGGCGTGTAGTGGGCATGTGGGAGGCTGGGTGGACGTACCGCCAAATTGCTCAACACGTGGGGCGTGAGTTCTCCACAGT
Source organism: Schistocerca gregaria (assembly GCF_023897955.1). Taxonomy (NCBI): domain Eukaryota; kingdom Metazoa; phylum Arthropoda; class Insecta; order Orthoptera; family Acrididae; genus Schistocerca; species Schistocerca gregaria. The sequence continues at coordinate 1,464,076 of NW_026061937.1, forward strand.
ACATCGATGTTGTCGCCAGTGGTCGGCGGAAGGAGCACGTGCCCGTCGACCTGGGACCGGACCGCAGCGACGCACGGATGCACTCCAAGACCGTAGGATCCTACGTAGTGCCGTAGGGGACCGCACCGCCACTTCCCAGCAAATTAGGGACACTGTTGCTCCTGGGGTATCGGCGAGGACCATTCGCAACCGTCTCCATGAAGCTGGGCTACGGTCCCGCACACCGTTAGGCCGTCTTCCGCTCACGCCCCAACATCGTGCAGCCCGCCTCCAGTGGTGTCGCGACAGGCGTGAATGGAGGGACGAATGGAGACGTGTCGTCTTCAGCGATGAGAGTCGCTTCTGCCTTGGTGCCAATGATGGTCGTATGCGTGTTTGGCGCCGTGCAGGTGAGCGCCATAATCAGGTCTGCATACGACCGAGGCACACAGGGCCAACACCCAGCATCATGGTGTGGGGAGCGATCTCCTACACTCGCCGTACACCTCTGGTGATCGTCGAGGGGACACTGACTAGTGCATGGTACATCCAAACCGTCATCGAACCCATCGTTCTACCATTCCTAGACCGGCAAGGGAACTTGCTGTTCCAACAGGACAATGCACGTCCGCATGTATCCCGTGCCACCCAACGTGCTCTAGAAGGTGTAAATCAAGTACCCTGGCCAGCAAGATCTCTGGATCTGTCCTCCATTGAGCATGTTTGGGACTGGATGAAGCGTCGTCTCACGCAGTCTGCACGTCCAGCTGGTCCAACTGAGGCGCCAGGTGGAAATGGCATGGCAAGCCGTTCCACAGGACTACATCCAGCATCTCTACGATCGTCTCCATGGGAGAATAGCAGCCTGCATTGCTGCGAAAGGTGGATATACACTGTACTAGTGCCGACATTGTGCATGCTCTGGTGCCTGTGGTTCTGTCAGTGTGATCATGTGATGTATCTGAGCCCAGGAATGTGTCAATAAAGTTTCCCCTTCCTGGGACAATGAATTCACGGTGTTCTTATTTCAATTTATAGGAGTGTAAGATCTTGTCTTATAGTAAGCCCTGCCCTTGCTAACTATTTTTTCTCGTGGCTGAAGATCTGCGTCCTTTTTCGGTGTGAGACAAATTTGACAATTATTGGATGAGATTTCGAAGCACCTTATAATCCACGTACCACCCAGTGTCTACCTTACCTATGTCAATGCCTAATATTTCTCGTGCAACCTGTATAAGGAGGTCATCTGTGTCTTCCGGCTCATCTTCGCCGCCGGCTATTTTGCCTTTTCATGTAGACTGAAGCGAGGAGAAAGGAAACGGAAGGAACTATTAAGGTAAGCTGCACTGAGACCTTGCGCGGAATCAGCGGCAATGAGAAAAAAATGTATGCAACCCTGGAACTCGAACCCGGGGTCCGCTGCTACCTGATTCATTGCTCGTAGAGGCGAATCAGTTATATGAAAGCGTGCTGTCCGTTTATTCAAACATGTCACAAAGAACAGACATCGCATATTCCTAATATTTCGCCTTTACTGCCCTCTCTGAAATTCGTCACACACAAATTATTCTCGGGACCGAGAGCTGTCTGAAACTCCAAGTATAAAGCTCTGAAATGTTTAGCGATTCGTGGAACGTGTAACGAAAAGACATGTTAAACGCCACTGATGGGGAAGCGTTTACCGAGGGTGACAAAAATGTTGTTTCTACTCAAGTCGGATTTCAGTGTGGCTGTGAAGTTATCTGGTAACGCACAACAGGTTTAGGTGAAAAGAAGGTAATTGTTGGATGTTATTAACGGCCTCCCGATTCCGTCGAGACAGAGTTATTCAAAGAAAGTCTACGCCCAGTAGTGCGGAAGTACCCAAATCGTGCAGTATTAGTTCCGAGCATAGACAAGGACACCGATGGATTCATTACAAGGTTTCCACATAAGTAGCCTTGCAGAGTACTGTTGAACATGTTTTTTCGAAAACTGTCTTGAGCACCTAGTTCGAGAGAGCACATACAATGGAAATACACAAATAAAAAAAAAAAAAATTGCGTGACCCCGGTTACCAGAACTCGGGAAGATAAACTTTGGCTGTGGATATCGTATCAGATACACAGTCCCTTTGACTTTTTAAAGATGTCACTAAGCCCGACCACAGATGTGAGCAACCGTGTATGAGCAGCGCCTATTAGACAGACGGGGTCCGACAGCCGATCCGTTCCAGTCATTCCACCACGAAGGAGGTACACGGCTCGTGTTGTCTGTAGTTCAACCGTGCCTACACCGTCAATACAGCGGTCCGCATTGTTCGTTTGTGCCAGGAAGGGCTCTCAACAAGTGAAGTGTCAAGGCGAGTCGGAGTAAACGAAAGCGATGTCGATGACATGTCTCGCTCAGGATGCCCGGGGGCGACTACGGCAATCGATGACCGCTGCCTGCGGATTATGGCTCGGAGGTACCCCGACAGCAAAGCCAACATGTTGAATAATGCCTTTCGTGCAGCCACAGGACGTCGTGTTAAGACTCAAACAGTGCACAGTAACCTGCACGATGCACGTCTTCACTCCCGACGTCCGTGGCGAGATGCATCTTCGCAACTACGACACAGTGCAGCGCGGTACCGATGGGCCCAACAACATGCCGGATGGACCTCTCAGCATTGGCATCACGTTCTCTGCACCGATGAGTCTCATATATACCTTCAACCAGACAATCGTCGGAGACGTGCTTGGAGGCAACCCGGTCAGGCTGAAAGCTTTAAATACACTGTCGAGCGAGTGCAGCAACATAGAGGTTCCCTGCTGTTTTGGGGTGCCATTATGTGGGACCGATGTACTCTCTCGTGGTCATGGAAGGCGCCGCAACGGCTGTACAATACGTGAATGCCATCCTCCGACCGCTTTTTTAACTTCGTTTTTAGTGCAACGAGATCGGCAGTATACAGTATATTGCCAAGGCATTCGTCTTCATGGACGACAATTCGCGGCTCCATCGTGCACATCTTGTGGCTGACTTCCTTCAGGATAACGACATCGCCCGACTAGTGTGGCCAGCATATTCTCCAGACATGTGCCGGCCGGAGTGGCAGAGCGGTTCTAGGCGCTACAGTCTGGAGCAGGGCGACAGCTACGGTCTCAGGTTCGAATGCTGCCATGGGCATGGATGTGTGTGATGTCCTTAGGCTAGTTAGGTTTAATTAGTTCTAAGTTCTAGGCGACTCATGACCTCGTAAGTCAATGTTCATAGTGCTCAGAGCCATTTGAACCATTTTTCTCCAGACATGTACCCTATCGAACATACCTGGGACAGAATGAAGAGGGCTGTTTATGGCCGACGTGACCCTCCAACCACACTGAGTGATCTACGCCGAATCAGCTTTAGGAATGGGACAATCTGCCTTGATGAACTTGTGGATAGTATTCCACGACGAATACAGGCGTGCATTAATTCAAGAGGACGTGGTAGTGGGTATTACAGGTTCCGGTGTGTACACCAATCTGGGCAACCGACTCTGAAGGTCTCGCTATACGGTGGTACAACATGCCATGTGCCATTTTTATGAGCAATAAAAAGGGCGGAAACGATGTTTATATCGATCTCTGTACAAAAAATTGGAATAGTTTCCAGAACCAATGGAAGTGATGCTAAACTTTTTTTGATGTAAGTATTTTAGAGCATGTAGCTACAAAGATGCCTGGACTCACCGAGGGTGTCACTACAGAGACAGGCGTTAGTGATAATGACGTCGCCGTAGCGACGATGGTTACTTAAGTTATTAAATCAATCAAGAAAGCTAGGAGAGTAGTTGAGCAGAAAAGCGGTTGTTAGAATCTCAAACAGTGAATGGACATTATTTAGTTCCAGTATGATGGGTGTAGAGTAATTATAAGCCAAGTTTAAACATATTCTAAATCGTGCTGTGGAAAACTATGTGCCTAGTAAGCGAATGAAGGATGGAGAAGATACATTGCGGAAAATGATGATGAAGCAGAGACTGTTGCACTCTCAGTTCAACAGAGAGCACGCTAACAACAATTCAAGGTTAGTAGAGATTCGTGCTTCTGTGGAAAGATCGATGCTCGAGCATAAAGCTGCCACCGTCATACCTCAACAAATTATCTTGAAGAGATCGCGAGACTATTCTGGTCCTGCGTAAAACCGCTGAGTGGGGAGCGAAGCTTCAGCCTGGTGTGCTAGTAGAAAACAACAAAAGGAATGCTCAAGTTTTAAATTTCATGTTTTAGGAATATTTCACGCAGCAGAATCGTAGATACACGCAGTCGTTAAACTCTCGTGTCGACAGCACGGTAATGGACATTCCTAGCCTAGAGAAGCAGCTGGAACATTTGGTAGCAAATAAGTCGCCAGGTCCTTTCCGAATACCGATTCGGTTTCACAAACAGTACTCTACGGCATTGGCCCCTTACTTAGATTACATTTATCGTGAATCTCTCGCATAACGCAAAGTCCCAAATGACTGGATAAAAGTGACTCCTATGTACACTACTGGCCATTAAGATTGCTAAACTACGAAGATGACCTGCTACATGCGCGAAATATAACCGACAGGAAGAAGATGCTGTGATAAGCAAATAATTAGCTTTCCAGAGCATTCACACAACACTGGCGCCGCTGGCGACAACTACAACGTGCTGGCATGAGGAAAGTTTTCAACCGATTTCTCATACACAAACAGCAGTTGACCGGCGTTGTCTGGTGAAACGTTGTTGTCATGCCTCGTGTAAGGAGGAGAAATGCGTGCCATCACGTTTCCGACTTTGATAAATGTCGGATTCTAGCCTATCGCGATTGCGGTTTATCGGAGCGCGACATTGCTGCTCGCATTGGTCGAGATCCAATGACTGTTAGCAGAATATGGAATGCCGTGCAGGATGCCAACGACCTCGTATCACTAGCAGTCTAGGTGACAGGCATCTTATCCGCATGGCTGTAACGGACCGTGCAGCCACGTCTCGATCCCTGAGTCAACAGGTGGGGACGTTTCCAAAACAACAACCATCTGCACGAACAGTTTGACGACGTTTGCAGCAGCATGGACTATGAGCTCTGTTACTCTTGACGCTGCATCACAGACAAGAGCGCCTGCGATGGTGTACTCAACGACGAACCTGGGTGCACGAATGGCAAAACGCTATTTTTTCGGATGAATGCAGGTTCTGTTTACAACATCACGAAAGTGTGTATTCGTCATCGCCATACTGCTGTATCACCCCGCGTGACGGTATGGGGAGCCATTGGTTACACGTCTCGGTCACCTCTTGTCCGCATTGGCGGCACTTTGAACAGTGGACGTTACATTGCAGATGTGCTACGACCCGTGGCTCTACCCTTCATTTCAGCAGGATAATGCAAGACCACATGTTACTGGCCTTTCTGGATACAGAAAATTTTCGACTGATGCCCTGGCCAGCACATTCTCCAGATCTCTCACCAACTGAAAAGGCCTGGTCAATGGTAGCCGAGCAACGGGCTCGTCACAATACTCCAGTCACTACTTTTGATGAGCTGTGGTATCGTGTTGAAGCTGCATGGGCAGCTGTACCTGTACACGCCATCCAAGCTCTGTTTGACTCAATGCCCAGGCGTATCAAGGCCGTTATTACGGTCAGGGGTGGTTGTTCTGGGTACTGATTTCTCTGGATCTATGGACCCAAATTGCGTGAAAATGTAACGACATGTCAGTTCTAGTATAATATATTTGTCCAATGAATACCCGTTTATCATCTGTAGCTATTTTAATGGCCAGTAGTGTATAAGAACAGTAATAGGACGGACCTGCAAAATTACAGTCCAATATCGTTAACATCCATTTGCTGCAGAATTCTTGAACATACAGCGACGGAAAAAATCGCAACACCACAAGCAGTTGTGAGAGATAAACGAAAGTTGGTAGGCGTGTTTCTACAATTGAAAAATAGTGTCGATTTAAATTTCGCGCCAGTCGCATAAGAATGGTGTTAGTAGGGGCACTGTGAGGGTGCAGATCAGGTCTGCTGTAAATACACGCCGTGGCGGTTGTGAGCGTTAGTTACCTTCTAGATTGGACGTGGTGGTTTGATCTTAGCCAAGAATGCCTTTGAGGAGACAGAGACGCCATTACGATCATCTTAATGAGTTTGAACGAGGTCGTGTAATAGGGCCACGAGAAGCTGGATGTTCCTCCAGCGATTTCGCAGGAGACTTGGCAGAAATGTAGCACTGTATACTGGCAGCGGTGACCGCGAGAATGTACGGTCGCAAAAAGCTCGAGCTCCGACCGGTCACGTGGCGCTACCAAGAGGGAAGGCAGTCGTGTCTGGCGTACGTCTCTGGCACATCACATTTCTTCTGCAGTAGCAATTCGAACAGCAGTCGACGACATAACGAAATAAAAATCGATTACTTCAGGGACAGCCCCGAGCCAAGGCGCCCAGTAGCATGCATTTCACTGACCCCCAAACCACCGGCATTTGCGACACAAAACTGACATCGCAAACCATTACAACACAATGCGTGCCCGTTTCAATGCTTGCATTCAACATTCTGATCGTTACATCTGTTATTAACTTACCAGCATGTCACTTTTGCAACGGCTTATTTCGCGCTTACGTTGCCCTGTGATGCTGCAATGTTAATTACTTAAATATCCTACATAGACAGACGTATTCCCGAAATTTCATTACTCTACATGACTTTTTGTTCGTTTGTTGCTATGATATTTTTTTTTTTATCGCCAGTTCATTTGTCCAGTCGCGGAAGCCGTCAGGCTCTGATGCCACCCTGCAACACACCTCTGCCAGGCAGGCTGCATAGAGCATAACCCCTGTAAATCAGTAACTGCACAGTCCAGCGAGCTAAGAAAGTTGCAGCTCGGTCCGCAGAGGTCCTTCGTGTACACGAGACACTAGAACAGGTGGTGCACGCATCCGCGACAGGGTCACTGCTGCTATGGACCTTCTGCTGCATCCACCGTGTCACGTGCGGCCACTCGAATGTGAGTGTGAGTGTGCCTCCCGGGCAGTCCCGTCTTAGCCGACAATTGGTGCCCACCGCTACGAACCCAGTATCGCCTCCGACTGCACGCCGCCTTCGCTTCCTGTCCACAGTGTTAACTATACAGACGGCGCTTCTATGAAATCGGCAAAAAATCTCATACACCATTTAAAGAGTATTATGTCTTTGAAGAAAACTACACTGTCAAAAATTCCCTTTAACTAACAGCTAAAATTAAAAACTTTTCCATTCCTGATGATGGTAATTTCATATCCCTTAACGTAGTTAATTTACTTGCTAACATTCACATTTTTGAGACTATTAAAATTACTGATGAGAATCTTCTCCAACACAAAAACCTAATGTACAAGAAATTAAATCCTACAACTATTTCCAGTTTAACGCTGAAATATATTTTACGACCGTAAGCCTATGCCGTGCCCATTTGTATAACAAGTACGCTTGCCAACAATATTGTTAAACATCACAAAAGGCAGTACTTTAAGAAATTGGTGTCACCTGAGCAATTTTTCAGTCTTTAGGTACGGATCTTTCTGTGAGTGGTTGTATATAATTACTAAACATGGAGCTATTGTATCAGCACACTCAGAGGAACTTGACTGATATACAATCTGGAACGGAAACCTTGCCTTTAATAAGTGATTTAAGGTGCTTTGCTACACCGAGGATATATGCTTCTCATTTTGGCACTTTCTGTTGACTGGGCTTCGGGAATGCTTACTTCGTATTCTTTGCTGAAGGAGTTTCGGAAAACCACGTTTCTTAACTCTACTTTAGTGACACTGTCATCAGTGACTCCACCGTTACTTTCGCGCAGTGAAGGTACTGATTGCGTCTTGACACTGGTGTACTCTATGCATGAACAGAATCTCTGGGTTTTTCGACAGATTTCGAAACAGAGTTTTGTTGCGGAAATTATCAAGAGCATCTCGCACTGTAGTAACCGCTATATTTAGAACTTCTGCAAAACATTGCCAGTCTTGCGGATTTTGGATTCTTTTAGATTTGGCATGCTTTTTCGTTACTTCTGCAACAGCGATTTCACCCGTTTTGTCCATGGGGGATCAGTACCATCACTTATTAATTGATGTGGTATATATATCTCTCAATTGCAATCGATACTATTTCTCAGAAATCATTCCACATCTTTTCTACGCTTACATGATCAGATCGGAAGGAGTGGAGGCTGTTTCCTTAAAAATCGTTAAGAGCATTGTCAGCTTTTTTTAAACAGATGTACTTTAAGTTTCTTTTTGATGGTTGTAGGTGTTACAGTATTCAGTGTACAGGCAACTGACTTGTGGTCGCTAATCCCTGTATTCGTCATGATACTACCTATTCATCCAGGAATATTTGCTGCTATGAGGTCAAGTACGCTTTCGTAACCATTTATGCTTCGAGTGGGCTCACGAACTAATAGTTCAAAATACTTTTTTTAGAAAGCATTCAGTACTATTTCAGGTGACGTTTTAAGCCTGCCGCCGGCTTTAAACGTGTAAATTTTCCAGCATATCGAGGATACATTGAAATCACCACCGACTATAATTGTGTGAGTGGGGTACCATTTGAAATGAGACTCACGTTTTCTTTGAACTGTTCAGCAACTATATCCTCTCACTCGGGGGTCGGTAAAACGATCCAATTTAGTCCGATTGACAAGTACAGCCTCTACCCAACTATTTCGCAGGAACTATGTACTTCAGTTTCACTACAAGGTAAACTACTTCTGACAGCAATAAATACTCCAGCACCAACTATGTTTAATCTATCCCTTCTGAACGTTGTTAGGTCGTTTGAAAAAATTTCGGCTTAACATATTTCCGGCTTTAGCCAGGTTTCCGTACCTATAACTGTTTGAGCTTTAGTGCTTTCTATTAGGGCCTGGAGCTCAGGTTCTTTCCCAACACAGCTACGATAATTTACAACACCAATCGTTTCTACAACCACCTTACTGTGTGTTACCTGCCCCCTTTTAGACAGACGCCATTTCTATGTTTTCCTGAGACCCTCTAACCTAAAAATGCACCCCAGCCGCCCCCACTACCCGTGTAGTGGACTCCTGACCTATTAAGCGGAATCCAGAAACCCACTACCCTATGGCACAAGTCAAGGACTCTGAGGCCTACACAGTAAGATAACCACCCGAGCCTATGGTTCATACCTTTCATTTGGCTCTGCACCGAAGGACCACAGTCAGTTCTGTCGATGATGGTGCAGATTGTGAGCTCCGCCTTAAACTCGCTTAACCATATCCGCTAAACAAAACCAATCCAAAGCGACACACGCCATTGGCACCGACTGGGGCCACCACATGCTGTTGGCTGCGCCCTGTACTCTTCATGGCATCCGGAACACTCTTTACAAATCAGGAATGACTCCCCCACCTTGTGCACACTGCCGTCCTTCCCCTCCTTGGCAGCCATGTTATTAAGGGGGCCCAATTACTCGCCTATTATTGGAGTTCCGAACTACCAGCAAACTCACCTTCTGTGAACGCCCAGAATTTGCGTTCCAAGAAGCTTCCTCTGGAGGCCCTACGATCGGCCCCTCGCAAAGTCGTTCGCTGCCTGTCAGGCTTTGGAATGATCTCTCAGTCGACCACAGGTGAGGGATCAACCTCAGCGCTGTAGACCAACATAAATTTAGGCTAATGGCACCAGTGCTGCTCAGAAATCTGCAGTCTGAGAAGACAATTCACAAATGCAAGGGGAAAAGACACAACAATGCTGTAAGTGAATATCAGAGACTTATCTATTATAAAGAACGTTCCTAGATGTAGAAAGCGACCGAAATTGGTAATTCTACTTACGATGTTTTAAAAGAATTAACTGATATGGTAAAATAAACCAAGTCTGCTTTTCTTCATGGTTACGTGACGTTACGTATATATCTCTTTTGTATTTTTATTCATCCATGCCTTTCGTTTAAGCACTCACTCAAGCTAAACAGGTCTCTGCTGCCAAGTCATTATCACTTGTCATCGATGAAGGGTGAAAAACAAAGGAAAGGGTATTCACTTTCTTTTTCCTGATGGCGGATTTAAGGAGTGGGGATGCATAGCAAAAGCGCATTCTTACGCAACTTTGGTAAAAATAAACGTACGTTTATACCGTAACAGCGTTGCGTACGTGGATTACGACTCTAGAATCATATTGATATACTAAGAAGGACAACCAAATCAGCATCCGCTGAAAAGTGGATAGTAGCACGAGGAGATTTATTTTTACTTTCCAGACATTAATGCAGACTCTAGAAAATTCGAAGCCCAAGGGCCAGTTACAATCGAGTCTGCACAATTCGAAGGATGTAAGAAAAAGTTAGAACAATTAATTCTATTTAACTCTCCTTTATTCCAGATGGAATCAGGAAAAATCTAAATAAAATTTCGACTTTTTTTCTATTGTATTCCCAGTTTTCTTACATGTTATGTCCTTTTGTATTTGAAACGGAAGGCACGCACAAATCTTCAAAAATACATAAATTCAGCTTCATTCATTTTTTCAATACTGAACAAACTGTTACGAATGGATGCATTTTGTGAACTAAATTTCTTATAAACCACCTTATGTCTTTGGATTTAGCGTGTCACTTCTTATTTGTATCTGTGACTTCGGTTCCCAGACTAACCGTTAATGATTTAGCGTTCCGTTAAGCTATAACCTCCGACAAATACCCTTGCTACCCTGCACTGAGTAAGCCAATTCCATAAGCTTTCAGCAAGAGGCGGGAACTCGCCTCGCCGGTCTGCTTGCTCCCGCCTTTTAACAATTATCAGCAACATTATCTTTCTGCTCGATGATCGTTTGCAGCATGGATAGTGGAATCCCGAAACAATTCGTCACCTACTACTTCTCGAAGCATTCCACAGCGTCGAAACTCGTTTCTGCTTTACGAAAGTCGAAAACTTCCTGGAAGGTATTCTGACGTGAAAACGTCTAGTTTCTCCTTGGTCGGAGTTTCTTATATGACAAAATGGCGTCAGATTTGAATCACTATTAATTACGAGACTGACAGTGCGCAAACAAAGGTTAAGTCCACGTGGTTGTCGCTTATTGCCTGTGTTGGCATATGCGGGTCATTGTTAGGAATCATCTTTGTGTAAAGTTGTAAACTGGTGTAGCTGTAAGCTAGGATTCTCATTCGTGAGTCATTGCGATGAACAGCTTAGGGAGCGCCGCTAGGAGTAACAGAAAATAAAAATATTCGCCGGAATATAAACGAAAATCTATATTGAGTTTAAACCTACGACACAAAGGGAGAGTTCGTCTCAGGACTTGTAAATATGCTCTAAATTACAGAAAACGCGAGAAAAGCCTAAAAAGGGCAGCGCTGAGAGAAGGCGACAGCTCCCTCAGAGTCGGAAAAAAAGGAAGAAATTGCGCAACGCGATAACGTACTCAAAGGCTATATCGTACCCCAGCCACTGAAAAGTCCAAAATTGTGAGTGTGACCACTGTAATAAAGATATTGATAACTTAATTTCATATTAATATGAAACACATGTTACGATTTTATCCCGACGTTTTCACGAAAAATCTACGGCGCAGACCTGAACTGCACACACAGAAATTTATTTGCAACGGATTAATAATATGCTGTGGTATTTCGTGCACTGTTAAAACAACTGATGAAACAGACAGAATTATCTGGTGTAAGCTAGGCGTTGACTTTTAATTATAGAATGTCTGCGGGTCGTTTTGATATGACAGTCGCCTCGATTAGTGAAGAAGTTGCTTCGGTTTTCTCGAGGCATTTGGGAACAGGTTGAAACAAACGATTAACAACCGTCGACTGCATACAGTCGCAAAGGCTGATTTCAAATGTCTTTGGTAACTGTAAAGCTACTTCACCTGGGTAGGGGGGACAGCTACTAGTCGGAGGTAAACACTTCCCCCTCACAGCGTTCTAATGTTGCCGGCTACACTATGCCACTCAGCGTCCGATGTAAACACAGCCGACAACAGGAAGTGTGACAGGTCTACCAGACCGAGTTCAGAGCAGGAAACGGCCGGGGTCCCCGGTGGTCTAGTGGTAAGGGGGTCTGGAACGTTCCAGCGCCTCGGCTGGGGCTATTCGCCCCAGCCGGGCCGGGGTTCAATCCCCGGCCGGCGCTGGAATTTTCAGACTTCCGAACACTAGCCTCCACCTCTGCCCTGGCATGTGGCGCATGCCGGGCACCCCCGTGGGGTCCGTGCTTCGGATCCCACGTGGAGATCACTCCCACAATATAAAATATACCTCATTATGCTGCTGCAATCACTTATTTTAAATTTTAATACGCACACTTTCTTCACCAGACCGCATCTGCATATATTTTCCAGGTACTTTCTACATATTATATCTCACTGTCAAAAGAAACAGCATAGTATCATGAACATTTGTAGGATTACAACAATGAAATAATATCCTTACTAAAAAAAACTAATACGTTTTATTTTCGTTTTTGTTCTAAATGCTGCTAAGATAACTACAAGAAATTGGAAGCTGTTTTGGTATTTAATAATCAGTAATTAGAAAAATAAATTTGGCTATAATACTGATACATATATTAGATATTTACTTAGTACATTCTCAGTGCAGGAACAGGATAAATTCTTTCAATGTCAAAAGAAATGCAAAATATTATATCAATTTTTTTTAATTATTCAAGAGTCAAAATGAGATTATGATATGACACAGGTCACTAATGAGGTACTCTCTTTCTTTGTATGAAAGAGGATAATTATCCTGGTTTTATGTGAGCTGAATGTTAAATTAAACAGATAACATTTAACATTTAAAAAACGAATTTCTTGACGATTTTTCTGACAGGTCTACATGTTTCATATTATATTTCTGACGGTAGTTAGCTGACATCCTCTCAGGCTCAGCTTTATATGAAAGTACCTTGCAGGTCAGAAAATAAATTTTATTACTACCTCTACAGATTCAGTTGGTCTATTGTTGTTGTACTATTGTTGCATTGCGAGAGAGAGACTGCTACTATAGCTGTTTTCTTTTTCTATTAAATTCCGTGCCATATCTCCATTCTAACTGCTAAAAGGCGTGGATAAAACTTTTAGCAATACTATTTCCTTTTCACCACATCGCTGCTAGGTGTCGCTACTGGTCCCTCACACAGTCAGTTGTCTGTAGCGCAGGGCTTGGCTACCAGTGGGCTCTAGCGGACCTGGCGACGACTCACTCTGCCGGGATTTGCTGCTTCATTCCTGAACGAGTACGCCGGCTGAAATACCCGCTAAATCCTCACACTAAACGAGAAGCGTAATAGCACCAATACCAAATAAGGCAACTCGTGGTCAGTGCGAATATTTTCAAACCACCACTATGATAACTCCTAGCTGAAAATACTGATACAAACTATTTGCAGAGGAATGGAGCACCTTACAGAAGCTGATTTAGAGGAAAATCAATTTGGAGGGAACAGCACCTATATTTATAACATCTTTCGATACAGAAAAAACTTTTGACGATGTTGACCAGAATATACAGTTTGAATTTAAGATGCAACCAGGAATAAAATATAGCGAGCGAAGCATTACTTAGAACTCCACCAGAAACGAGACAGCAGCTGTACGAGTTGAAGGACATGAAAGAAAGGAAATACGTGACAAGTGAGTGAGACAGGATTCTAGTCCATTCCCTGATGTTATTCATTCTTTATACAGGGTGTTTCACAAATCATGCTTAACACTACTCAGGGCTGTTCAGGGGACGTAACTGATGAAGTTTTACATAGGAATCTACTTCTGAAAACGTCATCCAGCGACGCTACAGAGCGTCAAAGTTATAGATACCGGTGCCTACAAAAATAGAGGGATCCCACGAAGATGTTACAACCTTTCTAAGATGATGCAGATGGAAAAATGCATAAATTTGAGATTATGTCCTTGTACCGGAAAATTATAACAGAGAACCTTTCTGTTACCTCAGTATGTACCGTTATCGTTGTTGCTAAGATGTAGGACAGGAAACTTTCAGGTGTGGTGGTACGGAACGAGAGAAGAAAACAATGTGCAGTACACATAGGCTGTTAAATGCATACATCAGGAACCATGAGCACTTGTTCATCTTCGCTAGCGTTCTTTGTAGGAACTATATCGCTTCTGTCCGATATTTTGAGAATGATACAATTATTTTTTCCTAAAACCTAGCAGCTGAATAGTGCTTGAAACGATATAAATGGTACTTATGATTTATGGTATGGAGACAGAAACGGTAGTTCACTTTAATGATAACAATATACAGCAAAATTCAGTAATGTTTCTGCAAAATGCCATAACACCCAAATCCTGAAATATAATCGGATATTTCGAATGTGGTACGACACCAGCTGTACGGTTTACTGGACAGATACAGAGTTTTCCGAAATTCTAGCACTTTTAGAGAGAACTAAGCGACCACATTTTTAATTTGAACCCCCGTACGGAAACGTATACTTTCCGTGCTACAGCCGTTTGAATACATGTTTGCTAGGTGGGTATGCAACAGGGTAGCCATCGTGGGATGGCGGAAGGGGTGGGGGAAGATGCTTACTTCGGATGTCATTCACCGTCAGCCCTGCCACTCTGACAAGGTTCGTGCGTCACTCAAGTGTCTCTCAGTATTAGAGAAATATTGCGGAGTGCACTTTTGCCGAATACACCGATATGATCCTACTGTATGGCGAAGTTCGTCGCCTTTATCAAGCTCGTTCTCAGCAGCGTCCAACTTCACGGCATACGCTTTTCGCCACAACTGCGCAACGACTTTGAGATAATGGTGCGTTCACCGTCAGCAGGGGTGACTGCAGTGCTACAAAGAGACGCAGCGCACCTAAGTTTCAAAAGGCCGTATTGTAAAGAAGAGTGTTTCTGAAAACTTATCAAGTTTCCTTTCAGTGAGTGGAATTGTGGAACTATCGATGTACTGGGTCACAGCTAATGACTTACTTGTACAAGTGGTCGCGTTACTAACATGTTTTCCGACGGCTGTAGCGAGGAAACGGTGAGTTACAGGAGATGGGTTCCAATTCAGAATACGAGTATTGTGTACTCATTCCCCATCTACACTTATCAAGTTTCCTTTCAGTGAGTGGAATTGTGGAACTATCGATGTACTGGGTCACAGCTAATGACTTACTTGTACAAGTGGTCGCGTTACTAACATGTTTTCCGACGGCTGTAGCGAGGAAACGGTGCGTTACAGGAGATGGGTTCCAATTCAGAATACGAGTATTGTGTACTCATTCCCCATCTACACTAGGAGTTTGTAACGGAAATTTCGGAACATCGTGCATGTTTCCGGTATATTGTACAGTTGTTGTTCCACCATAATAGAAATTTCGAATACATTTCATAATTTCTGAGAGCTCACAAGGCGCGACTACCGTGTCCGCAGTATAAAACCCAGGGGGCCTCTTGCGTACGGGGGCTCTGACGCCCACGAGAACAACTGTAGGTAGAGAGCGCAACACAGCTTCTTTGATGGACATTTCACTCTAATGCTGCCAGATGTCTCTATTTTTAGAGGTATCTTGAACAGCCTCGCACCAGCTTTAAGCTCAAAGCCGAATGTCCCAAATTCTGGCCACTGCTAACATTCTGAAATACACTATCCGATCAAAAGTATCCAGACATCTGGTAGTGGACTTCAATATGCGGTATGACCACCTTTTGCCATTACGAGGGGTTAACCTCTGCTGGGAACGCTTTCAGTGTAGACGATATTTTATGCATCACACATGTTGAGAGTTTCATCTGTGTGTACGTACGTGACAGTACACTGGCCAACAAGATCTCCACCTCTCTCCCCAATTTTGGAGCTATATGGGATTCTCCTTGCAACCAGGTCGAGATTTTGACGATGTAACAAATCAATTGAACTGAATATGGTACGACATCCGTCAGGAGGACATCCACCAACTTTATCAATGAAAATCAAGTCGAATAGCTGCTTCCTTAAGGGCCAGAGGTGGACCAACGCGTTATGACTTTCTCCTGAATGAGTCACCCAATTTAACAGCAATTGTTATCATTTGTTTGCCTTTACACGTACATCACATCTAACAATTTCCTTCACTCTGGGATAATTTATTGGTGGTACTGTTTAGAGTGTAAATATGCAGGGTGTATCAAAAAGGATCAACCGATTTTTTTAAAAAAAGTAACTATTATGTTATTCGACATATGTACGTGAATAGCGTACTGCTGGAAAGAGCAAACCCTACGGCTTTACATGGTTACCGCTTGGCAGCAGCACTGTCCGACCATTTCAGTCCTAGTAAAAATGGTGTCGCGGCGACAGGAAGCGTTTTGTGTTCTGCACTTTGCGCAGTGTGGGCAGTAATAAGTGTTCGACGTGACTTTCGTACAAGGTACGATGATGATCCTCCTACAGCACAGAGCATTAGATGATGGCATCAACGATTAAGAGAAAGAGAAGGTTTGCGGAAAGGCGAATCGCCGGGCCGTCCCCGAATGCCTGACACAGACGTCAAACGCATCCGCCACAGTTTCACGAGGGGTTCGCAGAAATCCGTTCGCCGTGCAGCTCGAGAGCTCAGCACGTCCCCGATGTCCGTCTGGCGTCTCTGCGTCGACGTTTATGCATCAAACAATATTAAATTCAGCTAATGCGAGCTGTTCGTGAGGGCGATAACATCGTGTGAAGTTCCATAATTTCACTCTTGTCAAGGTGGAGGATGGCCGTTTTCTCCCACAGTCAGTGTTTAGTGACGAGGCAACACTCCATTTACACAGAGAAGTGAACTGTCATAATGTGACAATATGAGGTACGGGACAACCACATGAAGGTGTACAACATAAAATAGACTCTCCTAAATTTAATGTATTTTGTACAGTTTAGAGGGAAAATGTGTATGATTCATATTTCTTTGCCGGAAACACTGTTACAGTAAGCATATATCTCGATATGCCTGAAAACTTTCTCTTCCCACATGAACGACTTCATTTTCCAATGCGATGGGGCACCGCGACAGTGGCATCTGGAAGTGTGGGAATTTCTAAATCAAACGATTGCTGAACGATGGATCGTTCACACTGGACTAAATCACTCACCCCTAGACTACTAGACTCCAAGGTCACCGCACCCGACTATATGTGATTATATATGTATGGTTTTGTAAGAGACTCTTTATGTACCTACATTACCAACAGCAATAAATGAACTGAGACATCGCATAACAGCACCTGTGGAAACTGTAACTCCAGACATGCTTGCTGCAGTGTTGGTACAATTTGAACACCGCATTGACATGTTCCGTGCATCTCAACGATGCATATTGAACACCAATGAAAAGGATGAAAATAACTTTTTTAGTTTTCGTACATCAAAGGACAAAATTCATTGTATTCATTGTATATGTTTCTTAGTTCCAGAAATATAGACGGCCCAGGTCGGATGATTGTTTTTGATACACCACGTATAGATAATGCACTTCAAAACCTCACAATAATTAGGCCACTACCAAGATGGGAGACAACAAGTAGTCACACATGCGTCTTTGCATGTGTTGGATAAAAAGTGGTAGCACAATGCCATAACATGACGGATGTGAGTCATTCGGTACGCACACTTTCTGTTGCTGACAGATGGTGGGCTGAAGTAGTAAAGTCATCAGCACAAGTCGTGTTTGAGTCAGTTGCAGTGTGTACTCTCTCTGAGTTGGAGAGGCTAGCTCGAGTGCCTAAATAGTATGTTTGGGAAACACGAAAAAGGTGCTTGGGTGCAGACTGGAAGGGCACGTGGTCGGAGCGCGCAACAATCTTTCCTTCCAGCGCTGCATTCTACCAACTTACACGACGCCAAACGACGAGCCCTGTGCAGGAGCACCGCATACGTGGCAGCGGGACATACTGGGACATCCACCGTATTCATCCGGTAGAGTCCCCCCAATTATGGCCTGATCACCCAAATGAACGAAGTATTTCGTGGCACGTCTTACAGCAAATGATAAGGCACCATATGGCGGTCCTAGCGAGACATCATCACAGATGGATGCACTGACAGTGTATGACATCTTTCATGTGGGTGTGGAAAGTGATCGAGACGCGAGACGGAAATGTGATCAAGTGTATTTTAGTCAAAGAAGACTGACATGAATTATAGCCAAACTGCCACTACTTTTCATTCACCTCCATGTATATTACCATACCCGTTTATTTTTACTCATAAAAATTTGTCAGTAATCTTGTATGAAATGTTTTCACAATTTTGGTTTGTTTTCTAGATGTATAGCAATTCGGTAAGAAAAATGGAAGAGTTTGATTTTTACTTACAATACTGCTCTGGCTGCACATTTTTCTGGGATCGGAACTGATGCCCTTAGCGTGAATGTTTTCTGGAAGATGAGGAAGGCAATTGTAACCTGAGAGCTTTTATCATCTGCTTTTCTGGGGTTCCCATTGCACAGAATTAGTTCATGCTGACTATTTACTGAACTTTGTTGCTGCCTTAATCCTCAACAAAATTTTATATGAGGAGCTTACACACAAAAGCAAACATGTCAGGAATTTAAAATAAATGAGACACAGAATGGAACAAAACAAACAGGATAAGCAGAACCTAGATAATCATACAATTTAAGTGAAATCAAACATTTGCCAAGATACAAGCCTAGGAAAATATATCTGTGTCCACATACACATTTTGTGTGAAGGATAACTAATCCATTACATCCAGTCGAGTGATTTCCATTCCAGTCACACTGTTTCTCTAATGCAGAGCAACTGTTTGTGCTTCTGTGTTCCCGCATAATATGTTGCATAGCACTAATAATTACTATTATTAAAAGGACACAGTTACTTATGCACTGACTCCACTTTTGATAGAATAGGAAAACTTCTAAGAAAAAGGCCAACAATTGTAACAAAAGAGGAATACAATGAGATCTACAATCAGTGACTCAGCTAAGAAACCTTGCTCGCCAATGTACATCTTGTAGGTCCTTAGATAGGGATTTCACATTAAATGTGTGAAATAAAATGCACTTCCATACACAAGTACAAAGCTATGGGAAACACTCATACTCATGTTGAGACAAATTCCCAACTAGATGTAAAAGAGCAGATGAACCACTACAAAACCCTTTCCTTGGACAAAAGCAAAAGTACTTTTCAGCCATCCAGTCTAAGATAATAGGAAAAAAAGATGTTGATGGTTTACAGTAAACTATTTTTTAAGAAGCCTGCCGAAATCACTAGTACCTAAGTTGGAACACAACCATCACCGATGATATTTCCATGTTGCCTGTGACTGTTAAGAAAATTATTCTGGTTTGCATGTAACACTTACGTCAAAGAATACTTCTAAAGATAGTTAATGCCACAGTTACGTCATTTTATTCTGGCATGGTGATCTGAAACATTTCAAATCATTGTGAAGTACAGTTTTTTCTGTGGTATCACATACTACACTATAAAAATATGTGAAATGATATGGTATAACAAGCATTATACAGTAAGAGGTAAGTTATTTTGAAAGAAAGAAGAAGATTTTTGGTTTTGAAAATCGCTCATGGTTCATGTAATGAATATTTTCATTCTTGATTTGATTTACAGATATGAACTGCCTTTTGGCCTAAAAGTAAAAGGCATTCACACTGCAGTATGCTATTTTCCTTCTTATGTATGCCCAAAATAAGTTTCATGTTGACTGTGATAAATTGCATTTAGTAGATATGTTCATTTTTGGATGTCACCTTCTCATCATTTGCTTGGGCCTTTGCCCCGCTTCAACACGGGGTTGACCCTGTTACTATAGAGTTGGCAATGTTAGTGTCACAGAGAGTTGTTGCCAGATGCCCTTTGTGTCACCATCATGTACCCCCCAGAACAGAAGTAATGTACCCTAGCTCTCTGCGTCTAGTGTAAGCCATGAAATAGTGCAAATGTTTTTCAGATGTCTGTAAGTTGTGTAACTGAGGTGGTACATGGGGACCAGCCCCGTATTTACCATGTGGGATATGGAAAACTGCCTAAAAACAACATTCAGGCATGCCGTCCCTCGTTGTTAACCTGCTGGGCTGATTCAGTCCGGGGCCGGCGCACCTACCCAAGTCCAGGAAGCAGCACATCAGTGCTCGTGGGTAACCTGTTGTTTCCTTCTCAGAAATTCATCTATGGAATAGCACTTGTCAACTTTCATTATCAGCCAGCACCTTGTTAATTAAAGGGAGGTGGTCAAATATTTTTATGGCTGCATGATATGCTTCTTTCTGTGCTACAACAAGATTAAGTCCCACTGTTTTCCTCCTAGTATTGTATTTATGAATGCTAGTATTATTTTCAAATTGTGCTGATCCTTCAAAACAAACTTTGTAAGAGTGTATGTGTTGTGAGGCTACCTAATTTCTTTATCTATGTGAAGTTTGTGGATAGGCACTGTGTATTTGTGAGTGTGTGTAGTGGGAGGGAGCAGAGGCCCCCTTTCTAAATATGACATCAATGAAAGAAGGAAGTCAAATTTTCTAGTGCTGTCATTGACACTTATGGCAATCACATTTATAGCAAATGTTGCTGCACTCAGTTTTATAATTCTTGTTCTCATCACTATGTACCCCCAAGTAATTTTAACAATCAGCCTTCACATATTTCTTTTCTGTAATGCTTCATTATTAGTGATGATTTGTCTTTCCTTATTCAGTTTTGTACAAGATGCCTTTTCTTTGTAAATGGGGTGTTAGACCATTTATTGAGAACCAATGAATGACAGTTTCGAATATTTCATTTATTGCTCCGTGCTTTTGAGGTGAATTAAGAGATCTATTTTGCCTTTACTGATAAAGTTGCAGACAATTACCCTTCAGCAAATTCATGTTGAGACCTAGAGAAGAAAATTCTGGTCTACAAAGAGTGTCACAATTAAGAAATGTTAACTGTGTTCTTTAATGCTTCAACAGATTGTTACCCATAATATAGGCGTGCATTTGCCTTGCAACCATTCCAGAAAATGGGAATGGTGTGTCCTTTTTAGTCACAATGCCTTGTTGCTCCAGTGACATACAATAAACTGCCACAAGAGGAGGGGCTCTCAGACTAGATACATTAATTATTTATTCCACAGACCCACAAAAGAGGGTATCCTCCTGGGTGTGGAACATGTCCATCAGTATTGGAATAGTACCTCAGAATCAAACTAAACAGGAGGTCCTGCCTGAGACCCAGGTATAGCTGCTTTCATTAAATGAAACTATATTGTTCCATTTCATTCAAAACTGAGGTGCTATTCCATGACAGTTTGACAACCTCTGTGGTGCTCTTTGTGTTTTGGGGGAATAAGTGGACTGAGGAGGGAGGCATGCTGGGGCAAACAGTGCAGAGCCACTGTGCCAGGGTGGTGTAGTGGTTCGTGCATCTGCCCAGTGAGCAGAGGATCTGGGTTCAAATTTTCATTCATCTCTTCAGTCTACATGTATACTGCATAGTTGGTTGAGACTTGTAAAGGTCCATGGAACCATAAAGTATCTTTTCGTTTTGATGGTCATTCATATCAATGTTATTTTCAGTTTCAAGTGACAACTGAAAGAACAAACTAATAGTCTTATCTCCCTTAATAATACCCTTTTCGGCGACGGAGAGAATACAGGCAAATGATTTAATAGTGATGCATCAGTCATCTAATCCGAGTTAGTTAGTAGGATACATGTTCTATGGATCATAATGATGAGGAATGTGTCATTTTACATTCGTTTGCAAATTAATTTATGCATATGGTTACATTATGAACATTTCTAATGTTGAGAATATCATGATTTTGCCATGTATCAAAAAAATATGAGGCGTACATAAAGTCCAGGAACACTTTCAATTATTTATTGCACAAGAATCAAACAGTGTGCAGCTATCATACATGTGTCATTTCAAAGAGACACTGAAAGTTTTTTTTTTAATGTATACCACCACAGTGTAGTTTCGTAACTTGCGGATAGTCACAAACGTGGTGTGTTGAGGTGTGGAGTGAGCTTTCTGTGTGTTGGCGTCCAACAAAAAACTAGTGTGGTAAGGAGCCACCAACAAGGAAGGCCATTTACCACTGGCACAACAAATTTGTTACGATGGGTTGCTTGTGCCCGGGAAAGAGAAGCAGACGTCCCATCTACATCTACATGACTACTCTGCAATTCACATTTAAGTGCTTGGCAGAGGGTTCATCGAACCACAATCATACTATCTCTCTACTATTCCACTCCCGAACAGCGAGCGGGAAAAACGAACACCTAAACCTTTCTGTTCGAGCTCTGATTTCTCTTATTTTGTTTTGATGATCATTCCTACCTATGTAGGTTGGGCTCAACAAAATATTTTCGCATTCGGAACAGAAAGTTGGTGACTGAAATTTGGTAAAAAGGTCTCGCCGCGCCGAAAAACGTCTATGCTGTAATGACTTCCATCCCAACTCGTGTATCATATCTGCCACACTCTCTCCCCTACAACGCGATAATGCAAAACGAGCTGCCCTTTTTTGCACCCTCTCGATGTCCTCCGTCAATCCCACCTGGCAAGGATCCCACACCGCGCAGCAATATTCTAACAGAGGACGAACGAGTGTAGTGTAAGCTGCCTCTTTAGTGGACTTGTTGCATCTTCTAAGTGTCCTGCCAATGAAACGCAACCTTTGGCTCGCCTTCCTGACAATATTATCTATGTGGTCCTTCCAACTGAAGTTGTTCGTAATTTTAACACCCAGGTACTTAGTTGAATTGTAGTATTTATCGAGTAATCGAATTCCAACGGATTTATTTTGGAACTCATGTGGATCGTCTCACACTTTTCGTTATTTAGCGTCAACTGCCACCTGACACACCATACAGCAATCTTTTCTAAATCGCTTTGCAACTGATACTGGTCTTCGGATGACCTTACTAGATGGTAAATTACAGCATCATCTGCGAACAGTCTAAGAGAACTGCTCAGATTGTCACCCAGGTCATTTATATAGATCAGGAACAGCAGAGGTCCCAGGACGCTTCCCTGGGGAACACCTAATATCACTTCAGTTTTACTCGATGATTTGCCGTCTATTACTATGAACTGCGACCTTCCTGACAGGAAATCACGAATCCAGTCGCACAACTGAGACGACACCCCATAGCTCCGCAGCTTGATTAGAAGTCGCTTATGAGGAACGGTGTCAAAAGCTTTCCGGAATCAACTTGAGATCCCCTGTCTGTAGCGGCCATTACTTCGTGCGAATACAGAGCTAGCTGTGTTGCACAAGAGCAATGTTTTCTGAAGCCATGCTGATTACGTGTCAATAGATCGTTCCCTTCGAGGTGATTCATAATGTTTGAACACAGTATATGCTCCAAAACCCTACTGCAACCGACGTCAATGATATAGGTCTGTAGTTAAATGGATTACTCCTACTACCCTTCTTGAACACTGGTGCGACCTGCGCAATTTTCCAATCTGTAGGTACAGATCTATCGGTGAGCGAGCGGTTTTATATGAGTGCTAAGTAGGGAGCTATAGTATCAGTGTAATCTGAAAGGAACCTAATCAGTATACAATCTGGACCTGAAGACTTGCCCGTATCAAGCGATTTGAGTTGCTTCGCAACCCCTAAGGTATCTACTTCTAAGAAACTCATTCTAGCAGATGTTCGTGTTTCAAATTTGGAATATTCCATTTGTCTTCCCTGGCGAAGGAATTTCGGAAAACTGCGTTCAATAACTCCGCTTTAGCGGCACAGTCGTCGATAACAGTACCATTGGCACTGCGCAGCGAAGGTATGACTGCGTCTTGCCGCTTGTGTACTTTACATACGACCAGAATTTCTTCGGATTTTCTACCAAAGTGTGAGTGAAGTGAATGAGGAGTGCATACGAGAGACATCTATAAGGAGTCTGAGAAAATCTGTGCGTCATGCATCCCATGATCTCAAAATAGCTCCAATGACATAGTGGAAAGTCCTGCTACAGAAGGTGTCAATGAAATCATTCAAACTGGAGCTAGTGCAGGAACTCAATGATGATGACAAAGACAAGCATTTTGAGTTTTGTTCAGAGTTGCAAAAACTGAATGAGGATGGTAATGGCTTTGATTACATAATATTTACCAGGGAAGCCATTTTTCACACTAATGGGAAAGTGAACAGGCATAATTGTCATATCTGGGGGTACAAAGCATCCACACGAATGCATTGAATTTGAGCATGAGTCCCCAGAAGTGAATGTTTTTTTTTTGTGCCTTGTCATACCAAAAACAGCACAGGCAATTCTTCTTCACTGAGAGCACTGTTACTGGATATTCCTACTTTGATATCTTGCAGCAATGGCTGATACCTCAAATGCAACTGGACCCTTCATTCATCTTTCAGCAGGATGGAGCTCCAACCCATTTTCATCGTGAAGTTTGTGGGTGTGTGAACACAGAGCTGCTGCATCGATGGATCGGCCTTGCTACAGAAGAGGACAGGTGTTTCACTAAATGGTTCCCCAATCACCACATCTCACTCCGTGTGACTTTTTTTCTGTGGGGACACATTACAGATCTGGTGTGTGTACTGCCTCTACCACATGATGTAGCAGTGCCCTGTTTGTTTGGAAGATTTTTACAGGTTTGCTTCAGATTGCAATATGTATGATATCTGTGCAATAATTACTTGAAAGTGTTCCTGGACTTTATGTACACCCTATATAAAGGTATGATAGGAGTGGCAGGCTTGTTAACATGGTGCTGAAATGTACAATGGTAGCTAACGAAAAGCTCTGTTTGATGTGTTGCAGACACTACTGGCTATAACAACTCCCACATTTAGGTATTTAAATATTATTCTAATGTTCTCGTAAGATAAGGCATAGTATTCACTATACTATTGTTAAAAACAGCATTGTTTATTAAACATGTTATCTTCTATATGAACCTTAAAAATTATTTAGATTTGTTTCAGCTATTGCCACATGATTTACAGTCACTTCAACTTAAAAAAATATACGAAAAAGGAGACAAACATTTTTTTCAAGGCACTTTCTTGATCCTAAATTACCACAGCATTACATTTAAATGTTTAGCAGCCAATACCATTTTTCACAGCACCTGACATTTCTTGTAACTGTACCCAAGATGTAGTCTGGAATGTCTGAAACACCATTATCATTAGTTACC
Organism: Schistocerca gregaria; assembly: GCF_023897955.1. Classification (NCBI taxonomy): domain Eukaryota; kingdom Metazoa; phylum Arthropoda; class Insecta; order Orthoptera; family Acrididae; genus Schistocerca; species Schistocerca gregaria. The sequence goes on from NW_026061937.1 coordinate 1,489,167, forward strand.
TTTATAATTCAGTCAATATATGTATTATATTTTCTTTAGCAACAGTCCTTCTCACACAGGCAAGCAAAGCCACAAACATTTCATCCTGGTTACTGTAAATGCACTCCAAGAACTAGCACCTCTACTTTGTGCAGTACTCTGTTTCACCCATAGCAGTTCAATATACCAGACTGTACACAAAATGTTCACCACATCTTGTACTTTTTCTGTAAAATGTTTGTGTTTCTGACCCTGCACAATTTGTCAGATACTCCCGGCAGTACACACTGTTGAGTATTAATCAAATCCCAGGGTAGCTTGCTTGGAATCATTTCAGTTAAGACACTAATCCCATGTTCCCTGTGATCTTAACTGTCTTGGGGTGATTTCCATGCTTCAATGTAGCAAGCTGTACAATGATAACTGTAACTGAATGCAGAAAATTAAGAATTGGAAATATAACAATAATAGACACAGTGTAATCCAATGAGCAATTCTACGTTCACTTACTCATTTATATTTCAGCTTTCTATTCAATTGGAGGCTTTTTCCCCCATCATTTGTAATGAATAACCATGTCTCTGAGCTGGCAATTATAATACCAACACTTCTAGGGATACGAGTTGTGACATTTCACACCTTCCAAAAGCACATGAAAATATTCTGAATTCAAATTTTGAAGATGGAACATTTTGGTGCTACATAGGCACTGTAATACACAGATGGAACACGATTCAACAGCAGAAACATATTACAAAATTAGATACTGTTATAAAGAGAAGATCCCTGATTTTGTTGTAGCAACTCAATATCATTCCTGTGTTTAGTCACTTCTCTGCCAATTCAGTTACAGTTACCTTGACAGAGAGAACACTTAAAATAGCAGAATGTCTGTGCTAGTAGTAAGTGGCATGCATTCTAATGTCTTACAAAGGTTGAATTGCAATCACACAATTCAATTTCTGAGGTTTAGAAGCAGTTTATGTTGGGATCACTATAAAACCACTTACATGCTACTTTGGCCCTCGAGATGTGCCAATGACTCGGATGGCTTGCTGTCAGATGCATTTTGATCTTTTTGGGTGTACAAGGGCTGTGGTCCAGATGATCACACACATTGTCTGCGAATTTTAGATGCTAAAGTGAAGAAAAGTTTTCAGTCGCAGCTATTGATTTGCGTTAAAACAGGGATTTAACTTTGAGTATTGCACCATAAACCTGTTTTGATAGTAAAACATGCAAAAACTAAGCTCATTCTTCACCCAGAGAGGTGCTGGTGAGTCTCCACAACACTGGTGGCCTTTACCTAAGAGGGTTCCATTTAAATAGGTCTCATTTCTTTTGCTGCCTTTGTACACTGTGTGTACCTAGAAGTGAGTTTCTATACTTGTTCAAGTTCATGCTGTATTGCATCCTAATAAGATGGAAGGAGGAGGTCGGAATTGAAAAAAGTGCTGTAATTGTAGCTCTGCATCACAAAGGCTATAGGAACAAAATTTGGCCTAACCAAGCTTACAGTAGTGTATACATTGCTCTGGTGCCAGCTCAAGTGTTTGACAATCTGGAAGACCCTGAGTAACACCGTAAAGCAAAGATTAGTTCCTATGTGTACAGAGTAAATGTGAGGACTCCTCCTGCACCTAAAATTAATAATAAAGTAAACAATATGTGAGAAGCTCCAACCTTTGTCTCAACAGAGCAATGCCATTTGTGTGACCATGACTTAAATGGATGGATAGAGAGAAGTTGAACTGATTGCAATGGGCACAGCAATGTAAAAACTGGAGAGCGCAGCAATGGTCCAAGGATTAATCGAGTTTTAAATTTGTAAGCCTTCACTGAATGTTTACTCATTGACATTGTGGAGAACATATGAAGTCAGTACTGATCAACAATTCAGTTCAATCTGCCAAGAGGCATACTAGTTGTGGGTTGATCTGCAGCAAGACAATGATCTCAGACAGACTTCTAAATTGTGCCAATAGTAAGTCAATAGAGGAAAGAAATTTGGGAAACTGAAGAGTATGGTCTGGTGAAGTCAGCCACCTCACTTAAATCCCATCGAATACTTACGGGAGGGAGATTAAACACTAATGTCCCACTGAAAACAAGGTTATTAGAGACGGAGCACAAGCTTGGATTAGGGAAGTCGACTCTGCCCTTTCACAAGAACCATCACGGCATTTGCCTGAAGCGATTTAGTGATATAACAGAAAACCTAAATCAAGATGGCTGGACATGGGTTTGAACCGTTGTCCTCCTGAATGTGAGTCCAGTGTGCTAACCACTGCTCCACCTCACCCACTGGGATGAACACGGCAGGGCGATCAGAGAACTGAGGTCATCTAATGTTGAAAATCTGTGGATTACAGATGCATGGGACTGTAATCTCTGCAAAAATATTATCTCCATAATGCCAACAGTCTGCGCAGCTGTTCTTAGCACGAAGGGTACTTAATGACAGAGAGAGAGAAAATATTTGTATTGTTAGCCTATTTAGTTTGAAGAGTGTAGTTGTCTATTAAAATAAAGTGCACAGCTTTTTTCATAGGTGATCGAATAATTTTGACCTGCAGTATATACTTAGTAACAACAATAAACAGAAAATAAGCAAATATTGAGATCCTTGTCAAGGAAGGTGATTTATTTACTAAACTAGAAAGGTTACAATGAAATGCATACCATTTACTCTGCTGAAAGAAGAAACTGCAACACCCTCAAGGAAATGGTCATTTTTGTCACACGATGTGACATCGCTGTAATTTAGGTCAAATGAAACACGTGTCACAGTGAAGGGTGTCCTGTCACATCACTACAATGCATACCACTCTCTGATGGCAATGCAGGTGTATATTCTGACACATAAAGGTGCCAAATGCCATCCTGTGATACATTGCCCCATAGCATCTTGGGCTGTTTGTTGGCACAATCTTTCATGAACTCACGATATATAGTGAAGTTTTGCTAAAGTTAAAAAGTGATTTTTACTGCTGAGTGTATATTTTTTGTTTTTTTCAAAGTACGACAACAATTACTGCAAAATGGCCGATACACAGCTCAGTGGAGACAACATGGCGTGTAGAGACATTGTCAATAATAGATCAACTCTATGCATTGTTTGAATAACATTACATACACGCTAAACATTGTAGAGACGAGTTTAAAAAAAAATCTTATTACTTTTTGCTATTGATACGGTCATGTCTCATAGAATGGATAACATAAACAGTTTGCCTACTGCAAGTTCCGTATCCTATGAAGCAGCATAGAATTAAATTACACTTGCTCAAACAAGTGAAACAGTAAATGAAATACAGAACCTAAATAATCTAGCCGTAGGAACCGACAGTAACATAGAGTTGCAAGATATGGAAAGTGAGTCACAAGCAGTAAATTCTCACGATTTACCGGGGGCAGATAATGTTCAAACAGTAAACTTCTCACAATTTATCAGTGCAGTCATGCAACAATTTCAGCAGATGAATACAAGTTTACAGAACAATGAGAAACTGTTTACGGAAAAATTTCAGGAAATAAAGAAAAAACTTGACAGTAATGATGCTAAATTAACCAAAATTGGTACTGACTTGAACAAAAGGATCACTCAAATGGCCACCTAGTTTTGAAAACTAACAGTTTTAGCAAAACATAATGAAATCAATGTCAAACCTTTAAGTAGCACATGATGACAAAAGTAGGAAAGTGACATCACGAGGCGTGTCACACAAGTAGAGGCAGATTTAGAAACCATGGCCAAGACAATCGAATTAGAGACAGACAGATGTTTTGCTAAAATGAATGAAAATAAACAAACTAATTAATTTCACATCACTTTGGCAAATTGTGCTTGGATGGGGATGAATAGGTGATTATCTGGACAACACAACACCCAGTCCCTGAGTGGAGAAAATCTCTTATCCAGCTGGGGATCAAATGCGGGCCCTTAAGATCGACAGTATGTCACACTCACCACTCAGCTAACGTGGGTGGACAATGATTTAATAGAAAGAAGCAGACTGCAAACTGACTTATTCAACAACCTTGGACACTGGAGCCAATAATCAGTCTGTATTTATATGTCCAAAAGTAATAAATAAAGTATTGTATGTAAATAGTTAAATTGCATCATAGTGTTCTCAGTAACTATTCCTTCTCTTTGCAGCCCGTCTGTCCCCCCCCCACACACACACATCTCCACCATCTTCCCCCTCCCCATATATGCCTATCATGTACAATGCAGTTAGCTTTCAGCTCATATTGACTCCAAATGACTTTTTTTTCCAGTAAATTGTGTCTTGCTGATTACCGCATCTTCCATTGTTAAGCTCTCAGGTTTTCAAATCTCATCCAGCGCAGGCACCAAGGATCAGTCTTTCCTTCTCATCCTGTCTGGTAAGTCTCCTCTGACCTATGGTTTTGGGCAACTTTTCCGTAACTCTCTCCCTTTCTTAAGTCTTGCCAGTCTTCTTTCTTTCCCTTCAAATCTTCTGCTAGAAGGAAGAGTCATTGGCTCTGAAAGCTTCCACATTTCTATATCCTTTACATATAGTTTCTGCTGCCACCAGTGTGGTGAGTAGATCATCTTATTTATCCAATTATACTGCAGCCATCTTCATGATAGTGCTGGCAACAAGGCTGTGGATGAGGTCGTGTTTGGTATGAGAGTCAGCTACCATCTGACATCGGTTTACGAGTACTCAACAAAAAGCTTGTGAGAATTCAATTCCATACAGCTGGAACCAAAAGAAAATTGGTAGTTCATACCAGCACAAGACCATAAATGAAAAAGTTGTTATTAATAATCTGTGTCCCTGATACTCTGTCTACAAGTATGTTAAGTAAGTTTCAATATACCATTTCACACTTAGTCTGCTATTAACACTATTTTACTCAACTCCAGTTGCTTGTGACAAATGGACTGATGCATCAAACAGGCTACAGTATATTTTATTACATGATACATTATTATCTTTTTTGCAGTTTTGGGAAAATGGTGCACACTGACACTTAAGTAAAATGCTAATCCGTCTGCATGCATAGAACTTTATTGCAGGTTTCCTAATACAAACTACTCTATCAATAATGTATTGGACTGAGTGTAATGGAGCAGCTTGTCTTTTATTGTTAGCCAAAATTAGCAGCAATGGCTTTGTGTACATGGTAGCTCCAAATTGTGACAAGCTTTGAGAGCACTTGCCTGCTAAAGGCAAAGGATCTGAGTTTGAGTCTCAGTTTTAATCTGCCAGGAAGTTTCACATCAGCACACACTCCACTGCAGAGTGAAAATTTCATTCTGTAAACATCCCCCCACGCTGTGACAAGCCATGTCTTTGCTATATCCTTTCTTCCAGGAGTGCTAGTTCTGCAGCATTGCAGGACAGCTTCTGTGAAGTTTGGATGGTAGGAGATGAGGTACTGGAGGAAGTAAAGCTGTGAGGATGGGTCATGAGTCATGCTTAGGTGGCTCAGTTGGTAGAGCACTTTCCCACAGAAGGCAAAGGTACTGAGATAGAGTCTCAGTACAGCACACAGTTTTAAATCTGTGTACACTTTGCTGCAGAGAGAAAATTTCATTCTGGAAGCTTTGAGAGGTTGTGTGTTTGGGTGGGAAGGAGTGTTTTACGACTGTGGAACATGTATTGTGATTAGTTGGTTTATGAGCACAGAATAGAACTACTGAAACTAATAAGTTATTGGAGGTAATTTGTCACACTTTTTGTGGATTTTAGAAGCAGAGTGTTCACGACTTTGCAATACAAATATTCCGAATGAATCTCTGAGATTGTATTTACAAGATGACTTGAAGTTCCCTCGATCCCATTCAGTAGCAGCAGACCTCTTCTGTGGCTGTGTGTTGGTTGGCCAAATATTTGACAAGTCTCCTTACACATCAGTGTAGCAACTGTGAGGAGAGAAACCTCAAATTGCCAAATTTTTCTATATGTGCTTAATTTTACTAGCTGTGCTGTGGATCTTCCAAGCTCTGACTGGGAAAAATGCTCCTCAGAGAGCACAACTCCCCTTCCCTGGGCTATGTTTTACTCTGGCAACCATTGCTTCCATTTCTGCTATACCCCTTGGAAAAAGTCATGCCTCACTATTCGTATCTCTCTCCCGTGTCAGTGAGGCAGCTTCCTTTTAGCTCTCTGTCACTCTGAAAAACATCAAGATGAACCACTGTCCAAAGGTCTTAAATCCCTAAACAAAATTTTTGTAAGAGTTATGTGTTTGGTGGCATTTAAAAGGCCTAGCTGGGAGTTCACCTGTAAGACAGCAATCTCTGGCACACACCCCAAAGCCAGATTTTCTGCATTTGGCAGTCAATTGCATCTTTCACAAACATTACTCCTCACTCCAACACGTAAAATATTTGTGTGAGTGAACAATGCAGAATGTCTTGACTCTTGTCCATCCGCACGGTGGTGCCATTAGGGATCACAAAGACACTTACTGGGCCAGGCTGCCACAGTGAAAGTTTCCCCTCACCGCCGCTTTCCAGACGAGCTCAGCCAGATCCCCTTATTCCCAGCTAATGTACAAATCTGTTTTAAATTACTCTCTAAACTGACTATCACTCAGACATTTAATATCAATACCGTGCTTCATTCGTAATTAATTGCACGGCTCAAGGTGGACCTCTACTATGAACTCACAAGAACTTGTGTATGTTGTATGACAGTGTTGAAAACTTGTCCTGTAACGATTATAATAGCTTCATAGTTAGGTCTACATCATTTTATGGCCACAGAAAGAAAGTTCCTGTTTCAATTGACATTTTAGCTTGGAATGTGAAATATTTAAAAATGCTGTGTAAATGCCCCATTCCATCACACGAGTCAGTTTAGGTGGTTGTTGGTCACAGTTTGGAAGAGTCCATTCAGGATAGCAGACAGCTGGTCACACGTCGTACCATGCACGAATAGAGTGTAAGGAGATTTGCTAGCTGATTTTCAAGGGAATGAAATATATGGTGGGAACCTGGTATCAGGATGACATACAAATGTACTAGCAAATGGTTTAAGTTAAGTGATTAATAGCATACTGTTATTGGAAGCAAACACAAAATTTTGACCACAATATTCTTACTCCTCACATCAAGCTATGATGAAGTGGGCAAAGTTCTGTTGAAAGATGTAGCCAATTTTCACAAAGCCTGTAAATGTTGGTAAGTGAAGTATTCATTTGTTAGCGAGCAATTTAGTCAAATACGTTAGGACTGTAATAAAAAACTATGGTTGTGGGATTAGACATGTCTGTTATCCAGCTTGGCAGCAAAATTCTGAGCCCTGTAAGAAACCACGTGTGATTTTAACCGATGCACATCTCGATGAAACATTGTGAGTGAAGCTCTCTGTACTGTGCTGTGTGGGCAAGGTTCAATAAGGGTGCACGCAGCCCTTGTAAGGCCAACTGAGGAGCTACTCAACTGAGAAGTAGCATTGCCATTGCCAAAAACTGACAACGGCCGGGACAGAGGTGTGGTGACCCCATTCCCCTCCAGTGAATTTGGTTAGCTGAGGATGACACAGTTGTCAGTCAGTACCATCACTGTTGAGACGTCCGATGCCTCTTCGCATAGATTTTTTTTTTTTTTTTTTAGGTTCAAGTCATGGCTGAAATGTACTGATTGTTATTTACATTTTTTTTTTATGGAAGAGTACAATACATGATTATTAAGCTGTTGTTATAAAAGTGTGCTTGTAGCCCACCATATGTACAAAGACTCTCTAAAAGACTGACAGTATGCACAGGTTCCTAATATATCTAAACTTCAGCCAATGCTCAGTATTAGTGTATTATTCAGCTTTTCCGTAAATTCACAATGGGGCACTGACTGGCTTGTAAATAAAGTTCAAAATTTCATAACGACAAAAATAAATATAAATCAACCCAGAGCACAATCTTTTTTAAATCTCGTCTTCACAAGAAACAAATAAAGCTGAGTTACACACTGGTTCCAGATGTGGCTTAAATTCCATGAGTTTACACCTCTTAAATACAAGAAGTCTCACATTTTTGTAACTTTAAAGTGGAAATTCAGGCAGTGTGTAGCACAGTCAGTCGTCATTTCTCTTGAACGACTAACTACACTGCTAGGTTAGGCATGTGGAGGCTGGCTGTCCAGCCACGCCCACTCGTCTGTGTGTCACTCCTCCGACGGCATCTGAGCGAGCTCACCGGAGGAGGGGTTCACAAGTGTTGGACACATTAGGGAAATATTGTTCACAGCAAGAAAGATAGCCAATATGCACTCAGTAGGTCTGTCAGGGAGCCTCATCCGAGATGGGGCATCTTTGCCTGTGGCTATTGAGCTTGCAGGGTGCAGTCATCTCCGAGGAGTGGCATCAGTTCTGACAGTGCCTTTTGCGAGGGTTCCGAAGTCATCCTCAGTTCATTCAGATGACCGGTGGAGGCTGCTGGCCTCTCATATGGAGTGCAAGAACAGCTCACGATTTGCAGCACAGTTTCCAGAGTCGACTGGGGTCCTAAGGTCTGGAGCCGAGTGGACAATCTCGGCCAGAGGCTTTGTTGAGTCTGACAGTCTTGGCTGGACCACCATTATTGGGTGGATAATTGTAGGACTCTCCTAGACAGGTCAGGGTACACTACACAAAGGAAGCAGCTACTCAGTTAGGTAAGTACTTGCGGGGTGCACATGGTGGTTTTTAGGCCACATGGTAGTCTGAGATACTCTGATGAACACAAAGCAGTTGACATACAGATAACAAAATCAGACAGCATTCAGAGTGAAGACACTTTGACAAATTTTATCAGTTAACTGTTGTAGTTTTTGCAACAAAATTCCCAAACTTATTTATTTATGGCTTATTTACCCTGACTAGATTAGATGCTTCAGGCGCTAACTTACATATGACCAGGAACAATATTACACAGAAACTAAATAATAATAACACTAACATTAATAATGATGCTAAAATAATGTATTATAATAATACGTTAAGACACAACAATCTCAATGCAAATAATTTGGATTATTAATGAAAAGTACACCCCCCCACCCCAAGAAACATGGACCTTGCCATTGGTGGGGAGGCTTGCGTGCCTCAGCGATACACATAGCCGTACTGTAGGAGCAACCACAACGGAGGGGTATCTGTTGAGAGGCCCGACAAACGTGTGGTTCCTGAAGAGGGGCAGCAGCCTTTTCAGTAGTTGCAGGAGCAACAGTCTGGATGATTGACTGATCTGGCCTTGAAACACTAATCAAAATGGCCCTGCTGTGCTAGTACTGCGAACGGTTGAAAGCAAGGGGAAACTACAGCCATAATTTTTCCTGAGGGCATGCAGCTTTACTGTATGGTTAAATGATGGTGTCTTCTTGGGTAAAATAGTCCCCCATTATAATCTCCAGGAGGGGCCTACTCGAGGATGTCGTTATCAGGAGAAAGAAAACTGGCATTCTATGGATCGCAGCGTGTAATGTCGGATCCCTTAATCGGGCAGGTATGTAAGAAAATTTAAAAAGAGAAATGGATAGGTTAAAGTTAGATATAGTGAGAAGTAGTAAAGTTCGGTGGCAAGAGGAACAAGACTTTTGGTGAGTTGAATACAGGGTTATCAACACAAAATCAAATAGGGGTAATGCAGGAGTAGGTTTAATAATGAATAGGAAAATAGGAATGCGGGTAAGCTACTACAAACAGCATAGTGAACGCTACTACAGTAGTACAAGTTTATATGCCAACTAGCTCTGCACATGATGAAGAAATTGATAAAATGTATGATGAGGTAAAAGAAATTATTCAGGTGGTGAAGGGAGACGAAAATTTAATAGTCATGGGTGAATGGAATTCGGTAGGGAGGAAAGGAAACATTGCAAGACATTTCCAGGGGCAGATGTGGACTCTGTCCACAATCTATTGGTTAGGACCTGTAGATTATAACTGCAAAAAGGTGGGAATTTAAGGAGATGGGATCTGGATAAACTGAAAGAACCAGAGGTTGTACAGAGTTTCAGGGAGAGCATAAGGGAACAATTGACACCAATGGCGGAAGGAAGTACAGTAGAAGGAGAATGGGTAGCATTGAGGGATGAAATAGTAAAGGCAGCAGAAGATCAAATATGTAAAAAGAAGAGGGCTAGTAGAAACTGTTGGGTAACAGAAGAAATACTGAATTTAATTGATGAAAGGAAAAAATATAAAAATGCAGGCAAAAAGTAATATAAACGTCTCAAAAATGTGATTGACAGGAAATGCAAGATGGCTAGAGGACAAATGTAAGGCTGTAAGGGCTGATCTCACTAGGGGTAAGATAGATACTGCCTACAGGAAAATTTGAGAGACCTTTGAAGAAAAGAGAACCACTTGTATGAACATCAAGAGCTCAGATGGAAACCCAGTTCTAAGCAAAGAAGGGAAAGCAGAAAGGTGGAAGGAGTATATAGAGGGTCTATACAAGGCCGATGTACTTGAGAACAATATTATGGAAATGGAAGAGAATGTAGATGAAAATGAAATGGGAGATATGATACTGTGTGAAGAGTTTGACAGAGCACTGAAAGACCTGAGTCGAACCAAGGCCCCAGGAGTAGACAACATACCATTAGAACTACTGACGGCCTGTCCTGCCAAAACTCTACCATCTGGTGAGCAAAATGTATGAGACAGGCGAAATACCCTCAGACCTCAAGAAGAGTATAATAATTCCAATCCCAAAGAGAGCAAGCGTTGACAGATGAGAAAATTACCAAACTATCAGTTTAATAAGTCACTGCTGCAAAATACTAATGTGAATTCTTTACAGACAAATGGAAAAACTAGTTGAAGCCGACCTTGGGGAATGTCAGTTTGGATTCCGTAGAAATATTGGAACACGTGAGGCAATACTGACA